>NC_090803.1:65947636-66256954 GCF_036512215.1 Solanum lycopersicum | reverse complement strand
GGTTTGCTACACTATATCCATCTTAGACCCTGATGATTACTTTATGGGATTACATTGGGTATA
This sequence comes from Solanum lycopersicum, assembly GCF_036512215.1. Lineage (NCBI taxonomy): Eukaryota > Viridiplantae > Streptophyta > Magnoliopsida > Solanales > Solanaceae > Solanum > Solanum lycopersicum. Next base: position 66,256,891 of record NC_090803.1, on the reverse strand, counting down.
TTATTGCTTTCGTAAAGAAAGCACTTGTTTGAAGTTATTTCGAAGTGGGTAGATTTATTAACTTTTATGTAGTGCAGGTATGACTTAAAATGAGATTCCAAAATTGAGAATTTGTGCACTTGGGGCCCCTCATGAGCAAGGATTATGTTATGATATTTCTACATCTGTTCCTGCCTGTGGGGTGGAAAAGAGGGAATTTTATGTACAAAACAAATGAGTAGAGGCATTGACCAGTGCGATGGATGTGACTCCACGAACTATAAGCAATAGGATAGATCATATACCTATCTCAATCATAATAGCAAGATTAGCTTTAGCACTTGCTTTTATATGATAAAGTTTTTGAAAGAAAGGTGGTGGGGAGAAATTATTGCTATCAAGATTCATTCAAGCTAGACTTTTTGTAGCAAAATGTAGTGATGCTGGAATCACAAAAGCAAAGTAGGGGGGAAAAAAAGAAGAGGAAAAGGCAATCAAAAGTTTATCAAAATGGTGATGATTGGCTAAGTAGCCTCTCAGTCATTGTCCATCTTTTGACATTGTGCTCTTTTTGTACTTGTTACAGCTGTAATGTGTGTATGCTAGCTAGATTTGTCCATAGCTCCCTCTTCAGAGTTGCTTGATCTTTTATTTCGAAAATCAAACTTAACCATTTATAGTAGTTCATCTCTTGGTCTATGTTTATGAAAGGCACATATTTAACATCAAATCACATTAGTTCAAATTCCATCTATTTAAAGTTTCGATTCATGATATGTTGCAATTTTTATAGATTTTTATACTTCAATTTTGTGCATTGAAAGTACCTGGTACTTGTGATCTACCTCTATATATCGAAACGTGATAGACAGAGTTGTCTAGTACATATGTTGGTGACGGGTAGCAGCCACCCCATGAAACTAGCTATTGAGGTGTATGCAAGCTAGATCGGATACGAACGTTATTTCATTTGTGTGGACAGCATTTTCTTAGTTACCATTTGTCCATTACACCAAAATTTTATTCTGCTGGTGTGATGTCCCATCTTTGAAAACTGTGGCATAATTGTCTATAAAACCTCAATAATTGTATTGCAACAGTGTAAGTACTGTTAGGAATGGAAGAACAGGAAAATGATTTTTGCATCAATTGCTTTAATTCCACATCTCTAGCAACTACTGCGAACGTTTACTGCTTTGAATTCTGCTCATTATAACACAATTAACGTTCGGTTTGTTTAAACTTATGGATCCGTCTTCCCTTTTTTTATACAGTTTAGAACTACAAGATCAATTGACATTTCGATACATTCTATATATTTTTAATTTAAGACCATAGGATTCAAAAGTTTTTTTTTACTTTTTAAATCTCGTCTGGGGTGATCGAAACACAATGAATGTCATTCATATTGATTTTATTGAATCAAATTTGATTAGGCTAGAATGGGTCATGTAATAAGTGTATAGGTTAATTCAATGTGAGTCAAATAATTAATCATACTCTAACATGCTCAACATGACCCAACCAACCAATCTCTCCTCCTCTTTATACTTTCTTTTTGTACATAAGTTTGAAGCTTTCGGTATGAAATCGTCTTTGTTAGGGAGTGTTTATTCTCAACGTGGAATTTTCTGGCGTGTAATTAAATGTGGGTACCGGACATCGGTGGAAAAAATAGGGTTGAAGCTAATGTATTTTTCTGAATTACTAGCTTAAGTTCTTCCAAACTTACTTCACATTTAGTCTCCAAATTTGATCTGTATGTTTGAGTTGCATTTTGATATGTTGTGTTATACTATATTAATCCAATAGTATACATGCACGATCTACTTAACATGTTCAATTCTTTAACCTTTTGTCTATTAGCTTGATATGATACTTGAATTAAGTCAACAAACGGATCAGAATCTTGTCTATCTAAGCTAAAATGGAAAAAAAAATGAATTAATATTACCACTTATATACTTCTAATAGACATTTGAAGGGATTTTTAAAAAAAAAAATTATTGGATTTAATGGCAATAAGAGGGAATGTTTTTTTAAAGTGATCAAAATATTTGTGGCAGGATAATGTGAAAATGAGTAGTATTTTTAGTTTAACCCTTAAAAAAAGGTACTTTCTTCCTTCAGTAGTGGTACTATCTACTCCATCAATTTCACATAATTATGAGTTGACGCTTAACCACTTTTTATCATTAGAGAGAGAATATGTTTTGTGTTACCAAACAAGTGTTTACGGTTTTTAATGATTTAGAATTTAAAGTTAATGAAAAATTATTATTATTATTTTAAATAAATAATACTAATTGGTTTTGTAATTAATAGTACTTGTGTTGGTAAAAAATAGAAGATCTTTTTATCTTAAATAAAATATGGGTAAAAGTTATTGAATTGTTCTAGTGTTTTTATTCTTTCAAGACGCATGAAATTACTAGGGTATATCATATTACTGTGGCAAGGGTGTTTAAAATATGTTATTTAACAGCTTTATTTATTATTTTACTTATATATACAATATAATTTTTCGATGAATGGTGTCCAATTGAACATGCTGACATTGACTATGCCATTGTTCCTAACAAGAATAATCTATAATCTCCCATAATAATATCGATATTTCCTAACTAGTTCAATTAGTATCAAGAACTATGAATACGTTAGAACGTAAATATTATTTACGAGAATTGTTGATATTTTCTCAAAGTCAATAAAGTAATAATTAAACATATACATATAATATCACCTATTGTGTATACTCGTTCATAATATTGGAACTCTTGCGTATACTCTTCTACGTTGATGTGATGGAACTACACTTTTTTTTTTTCATAAAAATGATTTTTTTATTATGTAGGAATATTTGAAATAGTTATACAGTTGAAGTAGGCACGCATAATAATTAAAGGCACATCGTTTCAAAATGTGGACTTTAAAGCACAAAATAAGAGTGTATGAAAATTGTGATTGCTCCATAAAGTTACAAAATTAAAATTATATATCCTCCGTTTTACATTTTATTGTCTTATTTGATTAGGCACTTCAATTAATAATACAAAAAGATTAAAATTTTTATGTTTGCTTAAACATGTCACAGAGTTGGAATTAAAAAGTTATTAAATATATATAATAACATAAATTTTTTTCTTTATTTTTATACAATAAGTAATGGAATATAATAAATAATAGGAGAAAAAATTAATTTTTTTTAAAAAATGATTCCTGTTATATCCACAAAGTGAATAGTCTAATCAGTTTGTATATTCACCATTATTTGTTTTTGCCTTTTTCTTTCCACGTGGAATATGGAATCTAGATTAACTTTTTACAAAGGTAAACTTTTCTGTTTTATTTCTTGTCAGATATTCAATATATACATATTTATGTAAAAGCTCAACAAATATTAAATTGTAGGAGTCATTATTAAGGGTGCAAGTTAATACAATTTTATTAATTAAAAAAGTTCACATGAATCAAAATTAAAGTTGCTTTTTCCCGGGTCTTGCTAATGCATTGTTTCTTTGTTTAAAAAAATATATTACTCCCTCCGTCCTATTTTACGTGGCAATATTTCCCTATAAGAACATTAAGAAATAATGAAAATTTTGAAATATTTACTGAATTACCTTTCAAAAAAGTAAACTCACTTTTCTCTCTCCCTTTTCATAAATGTATTAGGTATTATCTTTAAAATTATGTGGATCAACAAAGGTAAAAATAAATTGTACCTTTAAATATTGACCTTAAAAAGAAATGTGATATTCTTTTTGGGACTGATAAAAAAAGAAATGATACCACATAAAACGAGACGGAAAGAGTACTATTATAACTTTATAAGAGGGCTTCATAATTATTGATTAAGTGTCCATCTGAATTAACTTATTTTAGATGTTAATAATTTTGAAGTGTTACAATAAAGTTAAAAAAATTCTTGTAAGCACTTATTTTAAAGTCAAAATAATAAATATAAGACAAAAATTATAAGTTAGAAATCACTCACCTCCCACCCATCAATATTAGATAGCATATCTTTTTTTGAACTTTGAAAAGATGACTCATATGTATCATTTGTTTAAAATTTGATTCATATATGTATTTTTTTTCAAAAAAGATTTATTCACGTCATTATTTGTTAATCGAAATAGCATATGAATTTTAAACGGATAATATAAATGAGTCATTTTTTAAAATTTGAAGTTCTTTTAAAAATTATAATTTAATTAATGACATAATTAAATTATAATTGACCATACATAAAAATATTTACATAACTAAAAAAAAGTTCACATAAATATTTTTTTTATAATAAAAATAATATGAATGAGTCAAATTTCAAACGGATAATAAATTTTTGACTAAATTGCGTATGTGAGCGTAGACTTTTCAGTCCACAAAATACGAGAGGGATAAATACAAGAGAAGAGATCCTCTATTGGGTACAGCTTTTATCAGCGATGTGTCAACATAAATGGACCCACATTTCTGTATATTTACTGAAACTGCCACGACATTTACTAAATATAGGCTTGCTCTATCACTAACTCTGTTACCATTATTTCTTCCTTTGACTCTTCATTTGACTTGGGCCACCAGACCTCTGGTATTAAAATTTTGTACTCAATTCTATTTTTATATATATATTTTTTTATACTTATAAAATTGAGATATTCAAATTAATTTATCTGTTTTTATTAGCACAAAGAATAATTTTACTTATCAAAACTTGAAACAAAGAAAGAACATCATCTACTAGTAGTAATATTTTAATATCCATAGTGCATCATTTTACTTCACATCATCTTTCAAATAAATAAGAGAAAAAAGATACATATATCCCTAAATTATCGTAAATATTATATAATATCATGCATCATATTTTTGGGATATTAATATTTTTGTTTTCTAAAATCTAGAGCATATATATCCTTTGTACTAATGTACGTACACATGTCATAATTTTATCTATTGATTCGACATTTATTGATAGAGAAAATTGTGTCATGTGTCCTTATTTAGTCTTCCATTAGAATGAAGATAAAAGTATGACGGAGGATATTTGCATACCATTTACGATAGTCAAAGGATATATTTATTATTTTTCCCAATAAATAATAGCAGTACCTTGTTATTTTGTCTATATTATTGAATAAATTTTTGACTTAATTCAATTTTCACAATCAATTAAACAAAAAAAGAAATATTATGGAACTTGTTCATCTATAATGTGGATTTTATTTATCTCCATGTACAGTAAAACCTCTATAAATTAATACTTGATAAATTAATAATTTTTTTAAAATAATAGTTTTGTCTGGTCCTGATATGAATCAATGGAAAAAATCATCAATTTTGATAAGATAATAAGATAACACATTTTCAGAAGACCCCTATATAAATATATGGTCTCATTAATATCACGACTTCATAATTCTTTAAAAGTATAAATATATCTAAGATAATTTAGTGAAATATGATTATGTTGTGTTCTGTTTTTCTTAAAGTTTAAATCTAGTTAAAACTCATCTATAACTAGTCTTATTGCATCCAAGATCATCATTGTTGTCTTTTCGAAGTGCACCATAAAATTGACAGTCCTAGATGTGATAATTGTTTCCTTACGCGTAACTGTTCCAAAGGTATAATATTATCTTCAACTTTATCATCAATATTGTTTTTTCTGCTAGTATCTACAATTCCTTCTAAGTTCTAGACCTCTGAACATGTATCACTTATAGCCCAATAATTCAACAGGTTATTGACATCCATTTTATTGTTGTAATCGAGATCATTAATTATGACCACAAGTTCATGAATGACATTTCTCAAGTAGGTTCATTCAAATTCTCCGAGATTTTATCCCCCCAAACGGATTTATAATGTCGAAAATAATTTGCTATTGTCTTTTGCTGAACATTTATTGTTCAAACAGGGATTGCAAAATTGATAGCATCCAAAACATTGATATTTGCTGCATCAATTTATACTTCATAGTCTTCTAATATCCTGCGATAAAATTTCATCGATAATATGTTTTGAAAACTCTTATTAACACAACATCACGAGGTTGAAATTAGTAAGATATAGTGATTTTGATATAATCGTTGTACATCGATAAATATGATACGTAAATCTGTAAGATAAAATGATTTTGCTATAATCAAAATTAACCTTTATCAAATCTCAAATCATTTTTTAAATTGATAAATATTAATTTATCGATTAAATAATATCTCTATAAAATAATAAAATTTCAAATATTAAGTATGTGACAGTTTATTGACCTTAATATTATGGATTTAATTTTCATATCATGATAAATATTATTATGTTATGATAAATGTTTATAAGAGCATTTTAAACTTTTCTATAATATTTCTTTTGTTACGTTTGTTATCGTATTTATAAAGTTTTGATAAATATAATTATAAACGGTAAATATTTTTTACATAATTTAAGAATATTTTAATTTTTTTTAAAAAGAAAATTAAATAAATTGAAAATTCACATTTTTATTTTCTTTTTGCCCCCACACTAAACCGACAACCGCGTGTGGATTTGTCCTTAAGTCCACCGTCCTTATCCATTTTCACGGTGGCCGTTGTTCTAGTGGCATTCATGTAATTAATCCTAAAACCACGTCCTAATCATAGCCTCATAATGTAATATACTCACCACTCCCAATTTATTTGTTAATTTTTGAATTTTGAGATTCAAATAATTTTATTTTTGATCTTTTTAAATATATTTTTTAATTATTTTGAACTATCAACTATATATATATATATATATTTCAAAAATATTATAAATTTCATATATAAGTTTTTAAAAAATTTAAACTATTTAATTTTCAAAAAATAAAAAATGACACATAAATTGAGATAAATTAAATGAATAATACATTCACTTTTTGGATTAGCTAGTAATCGATGGATGTAAATCCATCTCTACCTGGTAAAAGTCAGTTTGAGGATGGTCTCAAATAATGAATTGATTGTAATTGAATTTGATGTGATTAGGTGAATTACATTGGATGATTAGTTTAATGACTAGATGATTAGTTAATCAATACGTAATTAATTAAAATTAGTAAAGGATAATAAACTCTCTAATTTTTGGAGACGAATTTATCAATGGCTCGTAATTACCTCTTGTAATTCCAATTTCTCACATTTTTCAACTAAAATTATTGTGCACCTCTTTAGTTTAATCCTCTTTAAATCCTCATGTTATTCATTATTATATTTTTCCTAAATATTTATATATTTATCTCAAACATCCTTATTGTAGTTTTCTAAACTTATTATCTTTTGATTAATAAACACTCCACGTAAATTTTGAAAGGAGTAAACTTAGAAAATATACTAAGCGACAAATTACTGAACCAAGGAACTGATTAGTCCGAGTTCCTCCGACAGGTGTCTCATAATGAATTAAATTATGCCACGTGGACCATTGGATATATCGCATAAGCTTACTAGGCCTTGCAAAAGAAGCAGCTAAAATCGAAACCTTTAAAATCGAATCAATTTTGATTTAAAAATTTAAATTTGAATGAAAGTTATTGATTTATCGAATAGGTTATGACTCAGGAGATATGGTAATGGTTTTGCATTTTTATTTTTTGTTGAGTCGTTTGATTCTTAATGATTTAAAGTTTTTTTTAACGGGTATGATGATAGGTCGATAGTAAATTATATTATAATTATAATTATATTTATACTATTTTGTATTATGATTTATAAATTCTTTGGCTTAAAGTATAGTCTTATATTTTTATTTTTGTCTAAATTTCTCGATTATTTAACAATATGCAAGTTGCCAACTCATGTGCATGATTTTAAAAGTGATTTTCAATATTTTTTTAATCAAATATAATACTTTGTTAGTTATGATAAAAAATCAATATCTAAATGGTTTTATAATAGTTTATCATGTCTACGACGGATAATAACTTATAAATTAAACTAACAAATTTCAAAATCCATCCGAACCGATCGATATGATTACTTCCCTTACATTTTTAACCATGGTTTAACACTTTTTAACTCTATACAATGGTTAATTACTCTCGCCGCTAATTTTTTATTTTTTTTAAAAAAAAACTCTACAAACACTTGAAAATGATTTTACACTTTACATATCTCTATTATGACAGCTTTCAAAAATAGTCTCTTCTCTTTCAAACTCTGTGTGTTCTAATCCAAAAAAACAAAACCGCCGCCATGTATGAACATTAAAGCTCTTCTTCCCATTTTTTTCTCTTCTTCAAGAAATAAAAAAGAAGTTTCTTCTTTAGGGAACACAACAATTCCCAAAAATAAGTGTAGAATTTTTCCTAGTTTTGGGAATCGTTTATTGATTTTATGGTGTAAACTGTAAAGAGGCTGAAAGGGGAGAAAACAAAGTATTAGCTGAAAAACATATGTAAAAATCTGAAGTTTTCTAAGCTATAAATATGGCAGAGATTGAAAAATCAGCTGAAGAATCAATTATACAACAAAATTTTCCAGTAAAGAGGAAAAGGAATCTTCCTGGAAATCCTGGTAAGGTTTTATCTTTCAGTTTGTACGATTTTTTTTTTTTTGTCGATTTCTGTTTTGCTGAAGGTGAAAATGGTTATTATTATTTGTAGATCCAGAAGCAGAAGTGATAGCTCTATCGCCGAGAACTCTAATGGCGACGAACCGATTTGTTTGTGAGATTTGTAACAAAGGTTTTCAAAGAGATCAGAATTTACAGCTTCATCGGAGAGGACACAACTTGCCATGGAAACTACGGCAACGAACGAGTAATGAAGTGAAAAAACGTGTTTACGTTTGTCCAGAATCGTCATGCGTTCATCATGATCCTTCTAGAGCTTTAGGCGATCTCACTGGAATTAAGAAGCATTTCTGCAGAAAACATGGTGAGAAGAAGTTTAAATGTGAACGTTGCACCAAAAAATACGCTGTTCATTCCGATTGGAAAGCACATATGAAAACTTGTGGTACTAGAGAGTATCGTTGTGATTGTGGAACTTTATTTTCCAGGTACTGTAACGTTTAGTAGTTGTGATAAAATAATAAATAATTTTAATCATTCGATCGAGAACTAATTATTATTATTTTTTTATATGGTGTAGGAGGGATAGCTTCATAACTCATAGAGCATTTTGTGATGCATTAGCTCAAGAAAGTGCAAGATCTCATCAACCATTAATGGAGGATACAAATGCTGAAGGTGATTTGAAGGTTGATGAAGCTATTAACAAAACGGTGTCGTCTTCATCTAGTCCACCACCACAACCTTTAACTCCATCAACTAGCGTTCTTTCTCCAGTTCTGTCCATTCAAAGTTCAGGTAAAAAAAATAATTTAAAAATAAAAATAAAGCTAATTCTACGTCCTTTTGGGATTTTTCGAAACGCAAAATGAGATAAACAATGATATTCTATATTCAAAATTTCAAATCATTCGAATCACAATAACAATAAACAAATTTTATTTTGAGATTATTATTCTTATCTCGCGTAGAAAATCGTGCTCGGGTATTGCACATGCATAATGTGCAATTTGTCAACATCGTAAAAGCCAACGAGTATGTCTACGAAAACGCTTCTCTCGTTTGAATGGAAATTTGGATTCTTCAGGGTGTGATTTTTCATGTGATGTTCTTTTTTTTATATAGAAAAAAATAATATATTTTTTTGGATTTGTCTATTAGTGTTCTTTGTTTTTTTTCTGAACCTTCGTCTTCTTGTGTGATTTTCACCATTTATTTATTACTATTCATTTAATATATAGTTTTGACCACGGGGGAAGAGATGAATAATAGTAAAATTGTGTAATTAATTTTTTTAAAAAATAATGTTAGTACGTGCTCAAATATCGAAAAAGGATTTAAAAAGAGATATCATGATTGCTTATGCTTTATAATGTGAAAGGTCTCTGGTTAAAGTGTGATGCATATTGGATTGTGGATTCAGAAGTTACAAAAGTTTATTCCATTTTTGTTTAAAGATTGCATCTTTTTCTTGATTCAATTGAATTGAATTATAAATAAAACTTCCTTTTTTTTCTCTTCTGTTCATTTTTTTGTATTGTGACAGAGTTGCCTGTAGAATATCAAAATCAAGGTGGAGTACAAATACAACAAGCACAAGGTACAACTACACCTGTTTCTACCACCCCTGTCATCACAATTTCCACTGCTGCTGCTAGTGGTCCTAGTAGTAGCAAGGTGTTTGCTAGTGTGTTTCCATCGTCGTCATCAGCTCAGCATGTGAACTCGTCTTACTCAGATATTCTACGTGCTATTGAGACCGAGCAAGTGATGGCTGTAGAGCCCATATCGCTCTCATTGTCATCTTCTCTTTACTTGTCTAATAATAGGGCAAGTTTATTCCAAGAACACACTGGTGGCCACGGCCACGGCCACGGCCAGCATTATGGTTCAGCAACAATGCAGCCAGCATTATCTGCAACTGCATTACTTCAAAAAGCAGCCCAAATGGGGTCAACAACTTCAAACAACTCGTTTCTCCGTGGCCTTGGATTGGCAATGTCACCGAGTACTTCTACACCGGAGGAGAATTCACTAGCAAGGAGGACTAATGCTCTTGGCCATGTGAAGCTGGAGAGCAATATTAATGCAGAGGTACCCGGGCTCGGGAAACAACTTCATGGTCATTCAGGATTTACTGACTTGATGATGGGTCCATCCATATCTCATCAGACATCTATGATGTTCGGAAGCAAACCTCCAACTCTTGATTTTCTTGGTTTAGGAAATGGTGCAAGTGGAACTCCATCGAACGGATTTTCAGCGTTTTTAAGCTCAATGGAAGATGGATTTGGTGTTGTAGCGGAGCCTTGGGATGACCCTTCTGATAGAAAACCTGCTATGCTCTAGCTAGAGTTTAGTTGAATTAATGCAACGCCTGTACAAGGGCTTGCGCGCACGCTCATCACCACCTACCTGCATTTCACATCTCGACACAATGGAACGTGTAACCCGCCTGTCAGTGAAGCTCTCTATTCACATCCCCCTCAAAGTTTTTGAATTGGAGTTCAGTTTTTTGTTTGATATTTTATACATATGCAATAGTTGATAGGGATAGCTAAGTTATGTTCATAATCTTGATATTGCACCCTTTTGGTCTCTCAACCAAACATCATTATGAGATTTTAGTTTAATTAGGAGAGTATAGTAGATGGATCTAGTAGCTATTAGCTAGGTTTCTAAATTATTATGTAGTAATTATTATGTGAGAGAATAACTAAGTTCACAATGTAGATATTTCTCACTTGGGAAAATTCCTTTAATTTTCCACCTACTTTCTTTATCCATTCTTTTTGTCTTCCTTTGAATGTTCACAATTTCATCTCCATTAGTAGTAAGAAAAGTCTAGTGTGAATTGATGATGTTGGGAACACTTATTCAAGGACAACATTAGATGCAATGTTTCTTTAGGTCCTTTTTCCTTTGTGACATGAAATTCGTAGGTGTCTCACCAAGTAGAAAATTAAAATAAAATAAAATATTATTTTTGGATAACTAGTACTCCATTAGTTAAAATTTATATTTACTATTATTTGACTTTGACATTTAGTATGTTGTTATTCATCATTTCATTTGATTTCATTTGGCATAAAATTTAAATAATGAAAGAAAGATTTTTTATGTTAATAGCCTAAAACTAGCATAACATTTTATGTTATTTGATTATAAAAAGTAGAAAACATAATCTCACATAAAATCTAACATATATTTGATTCTTTTTTGTCTATTTTCCAAATAACATAATATTATCAAAAACAATTTTTGATTTCATCAACAAAGTCGATCAACTTAATTCATACAATATTTCCAATAGATATTGCTAACGTAGAATGACGTATATATTTATTCTAACGAGCAATCAAACGACCCTACTTGATCACATGCCTTCTTCCAACAATGTACCTCCAAACAGCTAAGCCTAATGGGAGGAGTAGACATTGGAGAATCAGAAAAATGGAAATGTGGGGAATAGGCAACAGACATTGCCATTTATAATGTAAGTACCATAACATTTCTTAACAGAGACGATCATGCCGGTCGGTCAGTAGGGGCTCCCCCCACCCCCACCCCCCACCAACCCCCCAAGTGAAATCTTCAACTTAAATTTAATTAAAAGCTTTTTTAGACTACTGTAGTAGTTGACTGTTGGGCCACGTTGGAAATTAATGTAAAATGACAAACTCATAATTTATTAGGAAAATTAAAATATACAAACGAAATTCTGAAAAATTATGTATAAATACAAAATTTATATATACGTATCATATTTGTATATGTTGAAGAAGAAGGAAGGTGACGATTTGAACATGTCCAACGAAACCGACTGATGTGTCTGCACCAAGTGTTGATGAAGAAGGAAGCTGACCATTGAAACATGTCAAGTGAACAGTTCAACGAAGCTGACTGACGAGTTTACAACATTGCTGAAGAATTAGAGTTGCACTAGGATTGCAGGCAGTCTATGTTCCAATCCTCAACTTCCTTCTTCATCAACACTTGTTGCAGACACGTTAATCATGTTCCAATCGTCAGCTTCCTTCTTCTTCAACAATATATTCGCAAACGAAATATACATACATAGGAAGAAGTATACCAACCATAGCCTCCATTGCAAATGGAACTATAGATATGGAGTGCAATTATCAAAACTATAGCTATAGAGTCTTAATATGTCTATTATGTTTGTTATTTTTATAATTTTCTCATTGTTATTTCAACAGGTTCTGAAAATGGAAAAGAGTGAAAACTATTTTTAAATAATTTGAATTGAATAGATAAGTTTGGTCAAAAGATACTATTATCGTTAATAATTTGATCCAAAAATATTTTGTTAGAACATTAATTATGTCTTTCTCAATTTTAATTTGGATTGGAAGGATGAGCATAACATTAAATGATGCACACTCTTGACTGTGCCCACCTGCAGTGACATCGACTGTTCAGTGATATAGATGAATAACAATGACTAATTAGTGACATTCCAGCTAATACAAAATTTCAAAAGTTTTTGCACATTTGCATATTTAAATCGAATTATACTTATGTATAGTATACCACATGAATAACATATATCCAAAGTGCTTTTATAAAATGGGGTGTTTTATGAAAGGAAGATATATACCATTTTATTTTTGTCTCTTTGATAATTGATAAATCCTTAGTTCCAAAGAAATATTATCAAAATAAAATAACAAGTAAATATGACAACCAAATAGTAAGAGACAAACAATAAATACTACTCTCTCCTACTCTTCGTTTATTTTTAGTAATTAGTTTTCATTTTTCGAGAGTTAATTCGATTAATTTTTAAAGTTAAATTATTTTATATTAAATCTGAATATTATAAATATAAAAATTTTCATATTCAAAAACTATAGAAAAAATATTACAAACTATAATATAATGAAAGATACATCTTAAAAATTTTGTCAAAATTTAATTATGACAATTGAAAAGAACGAATGCCGTGCTACGCATAAAATAATAGCAATTTTTTTTTTATTTCCGCCCGGTGTTCGAAGCCTACATAAACTAAATCTAGATCTCGCATGCAGGGCCCATTCGAGGGTGATGCTTCCAACATGATTTTTTCCAAAGCTAAAACTCGAATCCAAGACCTCCAATGAAGGGTGAAACAATCACACCACTACACTACAACTCATGTTGGTGATTCCCTAGCTATCTACGAACCTTTTACTCGTTGCATTTTTCTAATTTGAATTACATCTTTAGTAAGCTAAATTATATGTTGTTATCTAATCACCTTTTCATAATTTATTTTTCGAGGTATCTCCACCTTTCCTTATGTTACATTCAACACCTCAAACCTTTGTAATTGTGTTTCATTTGTATCATATTCGAATCATTTTTATCTCACTTTTTTCATTTAATCCGACCTAAAAATTACTCCATATTATCCTAAATAGGTTTGTCCCTATATCTCTTTTCATAAAATCATACATCTATCTCATCATTCTTATCGTGAAATATCTACATGAACAATGGGCTTTACGTAGGAGGATTGCATACCAGGCTTTTAACATGAAGATTGTTAAGGTGATCCATTAACTTTGACTAAAGCCCATTTGTTAAGTTTTTGAAAACTTTCTATTATCACATGTGAAATGTTTTTAAAAAATAATATTTATATCTTAATAATATTAAAAGAATATCTATATGTTTGTGAATAAAGTCACGATCCCTAAATATTTCACTTTTTTCACACCTTATTTGTAAGGAAATATAGAATATATTACTGTTGTAATTTGTTTTTTACAGATACTCTTAAAATTACTCTGTCAATTCAATGAGAAAAATATAACCTTAGGTAGATTCAAAGATAATCCTTTAAAGTTATTAGTAACCAAGAACATCAAATGCCTCTTTTGTATTTTACATTCGCGAATAACGTATAAAATAATTAAATTAACTATAATATTTGTTATTTGAATCAAAAATAATTTTTAAAAGCAATAAAAAGAACCCCACCCCACCCCCACCAAGTGAGTCGTCTTCTCCAACTAGCCCTAACTCTTTTGCAGCAACACTCCAGCACACCCTCAAATGAACTTGAAAATGAAAACTATACACCTTCTCGGGCAAAGCCCAATCCCAAAAATAACGTGTTCTGTAATTTGAGCTACTTTTAACCTAAGAGAAAACAGAGCAGCCATGCTCTTTCATTCATGGAGAAAATCTCTATGTAACAGAGGTAACTTCTTCCCTTTAATCCAACTGTTTCCTTTATCGCATGGCCATGTATCTATATTTCATTCTTGCTCTTCTGTTCCCTCTAAATATCCTTCGTTTCGCAAAAAGCCATCGGTTTCTAAGAAGCGTAAAGTTGTAATTTTTAGGGAATTCAGAGATGTGAATAGTTTAAACGACGCCGTTTGTGTTTTTCATCAATTGGTCCGTAAAGAACCAGTTCCTTCTGTTGTAGAGTTAGCAAAATTGTTAAGAGTGGTGATTAATATGAAAGAATATTCTGTTGTTATTTCGTTTTTCGGAGAGATGAGGAAGTTAGGGATTCCCTTTGATGATTATATCTTGACTATTGTGATTAATTCTTTTTGCTTGCTGGGTTGTGCTGAAAATGGTTTTTCGATATTGGGTGTTTTTTTCAAGAGTGGTGTTCAGTTTAATGTGGTTACTTTCAGTACTCTTATGAGAGGACTTTTTGAACAAAATAAGATTCAGGATGCTATGTGGTTGTTTAGGAAGCTGGTGAAAGAGAAAATTTGTAAGATGGATGAAGTTATGTTTGGTACAGTCATGAATGGGCTTTGTAAACAAGGGCATACTCAAACAGCTCTTAGTTTGTTGAGGATAATGGAGCAAGGGGATGCCAAACCTAACACAGTTGTGTATAGTATTGTTGTAGATGCACTTTGTAAAGACCAAATGGTAGGTGCTGCTTTCAATCTTTTCAATGAGATGAAGCGAAAAGGGATTACTCCGAATGTACATACGTATAGTTCACTGGTTGATGGTTTCTGTAAGTTTGATCAGTGGGAAGAAGTTAGGCTGCTTTTGGATGAGATGACGCATCTTAATATTTTCCCGAATGTACACACTTTTAGCATGTTGGTAGATGCATTTTGTAAAAAAGGTATGGTCGAAGATGCTGTGGAAGTGTTAAATGTAATGATCCAAAAAGGTGAACATCCTGATGTGGTTACCTTTAACGCTATAATGGAAGGGTATTGTTTGCGCGGTGAAATAGATGTAGCAAGGAGAGTTTTAGGCTCTATGACTGATATTGGTGTCAAGTGTGACATCTTTAGTTACAATATATTAGTCAATGGATATTGCAAGCAAAAGAAACTAGACGAGGCCATGCATTTATATTGTGAACTCTCGCAAAAGGGGTTGAAACCTGACATTGTTACGTATTCTACTATCTTGCAAGGCCTTTTTGAAGTTGGTAGAGTTGAGTGTTCTGAAAATTTATTTACTGAGATGCAAAATGCAGGTCATAGTCCTGACATTTACACTTGTGGCATTATGCTTCATGGTTATTTAAAAAATGGTCATGTAGAAAGAGCAATGTCCCTCTTTCATAGGTGGGAAAAACAAAAAGAAGATGCTTATATTTTGATCTATAATAGAGGCAATGATGGATTTTTTAAAATTCAAAAGCTTGATAAAGCTCGTTCGATTTTTGATAAGCTTTATTCCGTAGGGTTGCATCCTGATGTTATAAGATACAATGTAACAGTAAATGGACTTTGTATTGAAGGTTTAGTAGACGAAGCCAAAGAGTTGCTAAGAAAAATGGAGGACAATAGGTGTTCGCCGGACAATGCCACTTCCAATCTTATAGTGAATGGACTTCTCAAGAGTAATAAAACTAATGAAGCAATGACCCTTTTGAAGGAAATCATCCAGAGAGGTTTCCCAGCTGATAGAGTCACGATGTCGTTGCTAATAGAACTACTCTTGTTAATTGGGGAAGGTCCTTTTTTGCTTAATATGATACCAGAACTTCATCTAAGAAATGAGAAATGAAGGTCTTAGTCCTAGATGACTATTATTTAGTTATGGTGTTTAGGCATGTAGAGTTTGTGATGCAGCTTCAACCCTGGGTTGTGGTATCCTGTGAGAAACTAATATTGTCCCTTGCTGTTTGGCATGAGACTTCATGGATTTGTTTGAGCAATACTGTTTTTGAAGGAACCAAATGATCCACTTCTACTTTCTTCCAAAAGTGACTTCCTCGCCAACATTCAAACTTAAATACACCACAAAGACGAGCCTTATGTCCAGAAGGTCCTATATGAACTTCTGAGCAATGTTTGCAGACCTCTGAACTCCAGATCAAAGTGCTTCTCATGCCTTCAAGGTTTCTCTTCCCAACAACATCAAATCATCGTCAGACAAAGAGTCAGCTTGAAAAGGAACACTTGAGGGCATACAATTTCTTCACTTGGAATAGCCCTGCCTGCAAGCACAGTTCCACAACTGCTGGGATGCGATCATAATCAAATCTTTCTTGGTGATTGATTATATTCTGAAACATAGTTCGCAAATGAAATGCCTCTACTGGAACTAGAATATCGTTCAAGCTTCCTCTAATCCACTCATGAGCCTGATTTTTTAGCACGCAGCTGGTAACTATGACAAGTTTGTATCAAATGACAGTTCTCACCAATATATACTTCTGGACAGTATCTACAACAAAATAACTCTTTGGAGGTTAGAAAAAAGTCTCGGCCAGGTACCACCTTTCTTTAACTACCATTGAAAGAAGAAAATATAGTGCCAAATGCAATTGTATCAGATGATGGCTCTTTTTATTATAGCTAGAAGTCACACATAAAGATGCCAAAAAGAGACAAATCAAAAAAAAGCATTTACACAACAGATGATTCAACTGCTAAATTAATTATCATTCTTGACCTTATTAGAGCATTATTCAACAGCAACGCCTCAATTTCCAAAGCTAATGTTGTCAGAAAAATATTAAAAAATTGTTTTTATCTTAACCTACTTCACTCAATTTTACACTCCAAAAGCTACAACAACAACATACTCAAATATAAGAGCAGATAATGAAATGAAGGGATAATAATAATGTTATTCAACAGATTCTTTAATTAAATTCTTTAATGAAATGAAGCCAAAAGGGCTAATAGATTTGGCAACCTCTACTAGAACGGCCAATGTGATTAGTGGATTACTAATCATAAATATGCTTAAATCCTACTGGGCATGATTACTGATTATGCCTTTTTGTTTGATCTCTTCCGCCGGCTGAGTTTAAAATTAGTTTACTCTATTATCATTCACTATTTATTCATCGGAAAAGGGCCTAAAATACCCTTAAAGTATTGGAAATAGTATAAAATTACACTTCATTCACCTATTGGCTCCAAAATACCCTTCCCATCCACCTATTGGGTCTAAAATACCCTTGTCATCCACCTTTTGGTTTAAAATTGACCATTTATTTAATGATTTTATATTTAAACTATTTAAATATTTTTTAAAATACGTGACGCTCAACTTTTTGTTATAATTTAACTTATTAGTATAGTTTATAAATCAATCCACTACCCACCCCATTACTAATCAAATCTCTCTAAATTGATGAATCCGTCACATTATTAATGCAAGTTATTGCCAATTGAGTGTTTTTAAAATTATAGAGGTAAATTATCATACATTCAAGTGGCTAAATAAAAATCACCGATAAACTTAAAAGTCTGACCATGTTCATTTTAATTATTCTTACGTCTCAATTATGTGATGTTACTTCGGTAGCTTTTTTTCAAAATAATATATTAAAAGTTTTAAAACAAATCATAAATATTTGCAAAATTATATTTAAAAAAAGTGCATGAATTAATTCGGAATGTATTATTTCTTTACCTTTAATCATAAATTTCTAATTCAATTTTGAAAGAAAGTGTCCTCCTAAATAAGCGGCTCAACCTAATTTAATTGGGGCTTCGATTCGGACTCGAATAATTTTGAATGTCATTTTCAGGAATCTATTGTTTCATCGTGTTTTAGTAGTGTTTATGACGATTTTGATATTGTAATTGGATTATTAATTGGGTGAGGTTTAATTAGTAATGAGTGAGTAGTGGTTGATTTATAAATTATAATTATAATCAATAGTTGAACGCCAAATATTTTTAAAAATATTTAAAGAGTTTAATTTTAAAATAATTAAAAAAAATGGTCAATTTTGAACCTAAAGATGGATGACAAAGTATTTTGGAGCCAATAAGTAGATGAAAAGGACATTTTAGAGCAATAGATGGATTCTTGGTAATTTTGTATCATCGAATACGTATTTTAGCCTTGTCCGTTTATTCATTTCTTTTACAACGATTCCTCAAATCACAATTTTAATCCCACGTCCTCCTCCTCCGCCGTGGAACGCCACTTTTTCTCATTTCCCGGCCACCAGAACCACCGGAAAACTGAAATTCTTCTCCGATGTATCTCACAGTTTTTACGATTTTGCTATTTCTTCCCGTAACGTTCCTTTTCAAGTTCATATACTCAGTGATTTACCTTCCATTGAAGTTCGAAAAACACTTCAGGAAGCAAGGAATCAGAGGTCCCGGCTACCGTTTGATCTACGGAAACACAGAGGAAATCAAACAGCAGATTAGTGAAGCTGAATCGAAATCAATTCCGTTCAATCACAACATACTGCATCGAATTGCTCCTCATTACTACAACTGGTCCGCCGTTTACGGGAAGACTTTTTTGTGGTGGTTCGGGTCGAAGCCCCGATTGGCTATTTCTGACCCGGATATAATTAAAGGGCTTTTCGTGAATAAAGCAGTGGATAAGGTTGAATTTGATCCACAAACTAAGCAGTTGTTTGGACAAGGCCTTGTTGGTTTGCGAGGTGAACAATGGGCTTTACATAGGAAGATTGCAAACCAGGCTTTTAACATGGAGGTTGTTAAGGTGATCCATTTATCTTCACTAAAACCCATTTGGTTAAGTTTTGTTTTGTTTTTTTTGTTTTTTTTTTGTTTTTTTTTTTTGTTGAGAGAAACAAAATGTCAATGAAGTTTTGCTGAAAAATGCATTTAAAAAAGAAAAATTACATAAATCTCACTAGTTTAGGCTCTAATTACTCAAAGTGGATTCACATGTATTTGGAATACATAACAAATGCTGCTTGTCTGATTTGCGGATTGAAAGAACCTAATAGCTTTAGCCTTAAAGCTGGATTGTGTTGAAAAACTCCACGTAATATGTATAAATAATTATTCAGAATATATACTCAAAATTCTTGCCCCTTTCTCCCTCTAACCATAAGATTCTGTGTATTTTAGGCATGTTATATCAGTTTAGCTAACATATCAGAAATCTTATTCTTTTTGTCTTAGATTGGCTATTTGATCAAAATTTTCCATATGAAAAATAGTGGTAAAAAGCAACAACTTCTATAAACTATAAATATGTTCTCCGAACACTAAGTCCTTCAAGAATAGGCTAGCTTTGTCTCTCAATTACCTATCACGCTCTTTCCTCGATGAAATCTCAATGTGTATTTAGTCGTTAACTTGTTTTACATGAAATTTGTGTATTGCCCACTCCATGGCATTATACCTTCTTCCATCTGTTCATCATTGAGCACACTATTTTTACTTTGTATTGATTTCGAATTTGTATGACTAGAACTTGATCTTCTCATTTCTGTACTATAAAGTAGCACCTATACCTATACTTATAAGTCAAAGCATTTTTTTTATTTTACTTAAGTTTTGATGAATGGCAGGCTTGGGTACCGGATATTGTGACTAGTGTTATCAAGGCATTGAAGAAATGGGAAAAGGAAAATGAAGAGAAGGAAGAATTTGAAATAGATGTCTTCAAAGAATTGAATGATCTCTCAGCTGAGGTTATATCTAGAACAGCTTTTGGGAGTAGCTTTGAAGAGGGGAAACGCATATTTGAGTTGCAAGAGCAACAAATATCTCTTACTTTGCAGGCAATACGAAGCGTCTACCTTCCTGGATTTAGGTAAGTGATCATATAAGCTTTGTTGTGTTGAACTAATTTGGCAATTGTGAAATGAGTATTTAAGCATGAATGCTTTAATTTATTCATCAATTTAATGGATAAGAGATCTGTTAATAAATTAACAGGTATTTGCCCACGAAAAATAACTTGATGAGATGGAGAATAGAGAAAGAAACTCGAGAGTCAGTAAGGAGGCTGATTGAGAGTAGTAAAGGGAGAGAAAATTCTAAAAGTCTTCTTAGTTTGCTAATCTCTGCTAGTGAAGAAGAACACGGATTTGGGATGGAAGAAGTCATTAATGAATGCAAGACATTTTACTTTGCTGGGAAGGAAACTACTTCTGTCTTATTAACTTGGACACTTCTTCTTCTAGCATTGCATCAAGAGTGGCAAGATAAAGCTCGAGAAGAAGTTTTCCGAGTTTGTAAGGGTAACAACCTTCCAAGTGCAGAGAATCTGAATGATTTCAAGATTGTAAGTTCAATTCTTTTATCTATTTGTTCTGTTTCTCAACACATTAATTGAGGGTTGGCAACTCAACTCATGAGCTAGCTTTTGGGGTACATTTGGGTTTAAGTTTCATTTCTTTTAACATGGTATCAAAGTCGCAGTCATCCCTATTATTGATTTATCCAACGTTTGGCTCCATGTTATGTTGTCTATGTTCCGAGTGGGCGTAGTGTCCAATCAAGCATGCTATGTGTGTTGAGTGTCCCAACATTATTGCAGGAGTAAATGTTCTTTTGGTAATCCTCACCTCATGAGTTTACTTTTAGGATTGCATTAGGCTCATTGTCTATTTCACTTTTCAAGTGGTAGTTCCTAACGTGGGTGACATATTGCAAATTTTACTTATGTTTGTTCTCTAATAGGTGACAATGATACTCAATGAGACATTGAGACTCTACCCACCGGTAGTCGCATTGACAAGAGGAACTTCTAAAGACATCAAGTTGGGAGACCTTGAAATTCCTGCGAATACTCAATTTTATGTTGCACTAGCTGCTGTGCATCATGACACTGAGATATGGGGGAAAGATGCACTGGAATTCAACCCTCAGAGATTTGTCGAGTCTCGTAAGCATTTGGCTTCATTTTTCCCTTTTGCATTAGGTCCAAGAGTTTGTGTTGGGCAAAACTTAGCCATGGTTGAAGCCAAAATCATCCTGGCAATGATAGTTAAGAATTTCTCCCTTGCATTATCACCTTCATATGTTCATGCTCCAACCATGCGTCTTACTATACAGCCCCAGTATGGTGCTCCTGTCCTCTTTAGGAAGATTTAAGTTAAAATGTAGCTACTCGTCACTGAGTGATGAGTTTGTCCATTGACGATATATCTTAGCTTCAATTATGAACAAGTTTGGATCGATTATATGAATCATTCATTCTGCTCTATTCATGTCCCATAATATCACTATTGTTTTTACATATTCATGTTTCTCTAACAAGTAAACCAATGCATGTGCCATCCTAAATTTTTTGACGTGTGGGAGGCGACAGGTATCCCGTGGAATTAGTCCTTGACATTGATATTTTAATTGTATTTTATAGTTTTTGTATTGTCTGTCTATTAGCCTTTAACAGAATTTATTCTTGATTGAACCACAAGAACTTTGTTACTCATCCAAGTATAATAAATATGGAGATGACACTAAGGTTGGCATTAATCAATAGCTGTCTAGCTGCTCGAAAAGGAAAAAAAATAGCTCGATACACTAAGTATTTCACACGCAAGATTGGGACATCAATCAATAGTTGTTTCAAACTTTTGAAATTTGAACTACCAAACATAAAAACCCCATCCATGTGAGCATGATTCAAAGTTAGGTTAATTTTAGCAAACTTAAGTGAAACATTTTTCTCAACTATTAACAAAAAATATGGATAACATAACTACGCAACGATGATTAGAATATTATCGAGATTTATTGTAAGTAAAGAAATACCTTTATTGATAAGATATGTCTCTTTGATTATCGACAAACTTAATGTGTTTATATATAGTCGCAAAGATTCTTCAAGTCCCTCAAATTCGGAAGTGCATAATAAGTATTTTTAAAGTCAAATAATAATAATAAAAAGAAATAAAATACTCTAAAAATAAAATATAAAAGATATTTATAACATTTCTTCTATTTGGGAGATAGCTAGGTGGACAAGTAAAATCAATCCAAGTTGAAAATAAGCTTCTTCGCTACGAAATAGTCAATTTCAAATGTATTTTATTGTTAATAGACTTTTTTTTCTTCTAAAGTAGTCCATTTTAAATAGATTTATGTGAAAATTTGAGAAGATTTTTTTTTATTCAAACACCACTAGTTTAACTTGTACTTAAACTTTTTTAAAATTATTTAACGAGTATTTATAAATTACTAATGTTACAATTACAAAATAAATTAATTAAATTTATTATTATTTTAATAAATTTGTAATTAAAAATTATTTACCAAAAGTTAAAAATTATTTAACGAGTATTTATAAATTACTAATGTTACAATTACAAAATAAATTAATTAAATTTATTATTATTTTAATAAATTTGTAATTAAAAATTATTTACCAAACGAGATTGGTGGCAGTACCTTTCCGTATTGGACGAATCAAGCAATTATAGTCGGTTTCCATATAAAATATTAACTTAAGATGTTCATTGTTGTATTCATATTGAAAATGACCAAAATACCCTCCATATTCAATGACTGGTTGAGCATCAATTAACAGATTCGAGAAATGTGCGAGGACTGAAATCGTCATATTTACATTTCCTTTTATTTTGCCATATTATTTTCATAATCAATGGTTATTATTAATGACACCACAAATATAAAAGGATTTCCAAATTTTCTCAATTTTTTCAAATTTGGTAGACAAAGTCAGAAGTTTCCATTGGGTATATATAGGGTTTTGTTGGTGAAATGAAAAGTTTTTTGAGTTGAACATTTGAGCTCCAACTCAATAGAACTTATTTGAAGAAGATTGGAATTTTTTTGGATTGAAAAGGTGCATTCTTGAAACCCTTTTTATTGTTTTGTTTTGTAGTATTGTGGCTTCCAAATTTTTTTTCTGGGTGATTTGGATTGAAAAGGTGCAATCTTGAAACCCCTTTTATTGTTTTCTTTTGTTTTTGGGTGTTTTTGTTATTGAATGTTTGTTCGAAGTCGAATAAGAAATCTTAACTGTTTAGAATTAGAAATTTGGGATTTGATATTCAAACAGGAATAAATTTTCTATTTTTATATTGAAGGGCTTTGATGTTTTGAGTTCTTGTGATTCTTGATAAGCTCGAATCACTGAAAATGTTCTATTGTGAAACCCCTTTATTGTTTAAGAGACCTAAATTGTTTGAATGGAATTTATAATCAGATTCCTTTAGGAAATGGTATGTCTAGTTTTTTTTAGTCAAACTAGATTTCCTACAACTACAGATAGGGACGTTACAGCTATGTTTCCTGTAACGGAAAATTGTGGAGATTTATGAGATTCTGAATAAAATTATCTTTCCTTTAGTCTGTTTGGAGCTTTGATATGAGGTATCATATTCTGTGCTTTGATTCTTTATAAGGTATTGTGTTTATTTCTTCGATTTCTGTTATTATATGTTAGTTTCATGTAGTTGATTACAGTATTATTTTGTTGTAGTATTGCTCTGCTACTATCTGTTCTGTTATTTCTGTTGGCTGTTTTTATTTTGAGCCGAGTTTCTATTGGAAACAACCTTCTCTAAGGTAGAGGTCAGGTGTGTGTATATCTTTCCCAGACCTCACTTTGCGGGACTACATTGAGTATGTTGGTGTTGGTGTTGTTGTTGTATTATTGTGTATGTTTGCTTTTCAATGAGGATGGCCAATTGTGTGACAAGCTTAGGCATTTATTTTATTTTCCCACTTCTATGGGTTCTAGGCTTCTAGTCAACTATATGTCTTTTTGTTGCAGATAATGGACTAGTTTTTTCATGTGGTTTTAGTTTGAAATTATTTTTTAGTAATTATGGTCTTGAGCCGGGATGGTTCACAAGCATGGATTTTGGGTAACTACCCATCAAGGCCGAGATAGATGTGCTCACACTTTGTTTCTTAGAGAATTCTTGAGTTTTTTGCTTATTAAGATGGTACCGTAAGCAACCATTGTTTGACATGAAATATAGTGGATATAACAATGTCCTACCTATATCCTCTACTATATTTTTGTTACTTTTTCCTCCTAATATTGGTTACCCTGTTCTGCAGGTGGTTATGTTGTTTTCAAGCGAAGACCAAATTGATGTGTATTAACAGGCGTTTGGGAGTACTGATATTTCCTGTGTTCTGTGATACTGGTTGTGTTTCTCTTATAAACGAGTGCGAGCAAATTTGTTGTAGTTGATAAACCAATATGCCTAGTAATTATCTTTTTAGAGTAGGTGGTGCATTGAGGCAGGGAATTAGGAAATCCATTTCTGGGCAAGAAAGGGGGCTTCAATTGGTGGAGATTTTTTCTGAAGAGCGGTTGTTGTTCGGGAAGTCCTTCTCTTCTGTGCCATCTGCAAGATTGTCTGACCTGCATGTGTTTGTAAGGCCTGGAGCTTTTGCTGCAGCACAGACAAATTTGAATATAGTTAATCAAAGAAAGAATATTTCTGGGATCAGTGCTATTCCTCGTACATTTGGGCTCAAGGGTTTTCACAGTTCTTCAGCTGCATGTATCTCTGCTGGTGCTGCTCCTGATGTGTCCTTTGATAACTCTCTGCGTGAGGTACAACGTGCAAGTTCAGCAAATTCTTCTGAACAGTATGTCTCTCAACTTTGCTATAGTTATTCAATTAAGACAAGTTTCTGTAGGTACTGATATGGGCCTATCCGTTTGTAACCTGATTCAATTGGCAAGTCATTACCCGAGTTCAGGTGGGATTTAAGGTTTCATCCTGAAGTTTCTCAAGTTGACTTTTTTTTTACTGGACAGATACTAGAATCCTTCACATCTCGTTGTCTTTTCTTAAGCTTATTTCTACCTCTATTACTTCCATTGCTGAGTGTGTAGATGTCTCTAATTTGTTGCTTCACGTACTGCCAATTTATTTGTAGCACCACAGAACTATCACTAAATGAGAGCATGCTATTGAGGTGTCAGCTTTGGAGTTCTACGAATTTGTACTTAGTAATTGGGTTCTACTGTCATATTTCAGGAAAATCCATATTGACAGAAGCCTGAAGCTTGATTCAGGATCGTCTTACCTGCCTCACCCTGATAAAGAAGAAAAAGGTGGAGAGGATGCTCATTTCATTTGCATTGATGAACAAGTAATTGGCATAGCTGATGGTGTTGGTGGATGGGCTGATGTTGGTGTTGATGCTGGAGAATACTCTCGAGAACTGATGGCAAACGCAGTAATGGCAATTCGCGAGGAACCAAAAGGTTCAGTAGATCCAGCCAGGGTCCTGGAGAAAGCTTATACACTCACAAGAGCCAAAGGGTCCTCAACTGCCTGCATTATTGCCCTTACAGATCAGGTATATAAGTAATTCTGTATCTACTATTCTTGGCCTTAGATGCATTAGTAGAGAAACGATTTCCCAATTTAATATTTAGTACTTGACTACTTGTGCTTCAGCACCGGAATGTTATTAAGAGAATGGTTGTGGATTGGAGTTTATCTGGTACTTATTTGTTAGTGGAACATGTTGGGGTTTCTGAAATAGAAGCAAGAAAATTTTATTGAGGAAACACATGGGTCCATCCATGATAACTTTTTGAGCTCTATACATGTGATAAAACCTTCCCTTTAAGGAATGTGGATACTACTTTCAGATGGCCCAAAGATAAAAGTGACACTGCCTTTCTGGGACACAAGAGTAGCTTGATGGAGTTCAGATATAAGACTAAACGGTTTTTAGTTGGTTCAGTTAGATGCTGAGATGTCCATTAATAATTAAGTTTCTTTTAGACAAAAGACTTTTGGACCTATTAGCCATTGTTTACAACCAGCATTAGGTATGGAGAAGTACTTTAGCCAGTAAAATGGCAAAGAACTTAAAAAGATGTTAAGCTATTTAGAAGTTTATATCTTTATGTATGCTAAATTTATCATTTTTCTATCGTCTCAGGGTCTCCATGCCATTAACTTAGGAGATAGCGGATTTATGGTGATTAGAGATGGATGTACTGTTCTAAAATCCCCTGTGCAGCAGCATGATTTCAATTTTACATATCAGCTGGAGAGTGGTGGTACTGGCGGTGATTCACCAACTTCGGGGGAGGTCAGTTCTTGCTTTCCATAAACTGTCCTAGTAGACAAGTTACAACTCGAACAAATGGTTATTGAGACAAATCACAATCAATCAAATCACATTTTCAAGAAATGCGAAATATCTAAATCGTACAATTAAAGATTTTTTTCAATGATAAGAAAAATAAAAATTGTGAACTGGGGATTGGTTTATGATAAATAGTGATCATCAAATAATTGCTGAAAAACCCTGTTTGTATCTCAATCTTTATTCATTCTTCATTTTCCTCATTACACCTTATGAAAACAAAATTATTCATTTTCTTCATTGAGCCGAATCTGGAGAGGTGCTTTCACACTCTGGAACATTGTCATTCTTTTTAATCAACTTATGTTAATACCCTTCTCACTCTCTCCTTTGTTTCTTGGATGAACTAACGTGCTCTTAGATGACTTAAATTTTGGATGATCTGACTGACATTATTTTGCAATCTGACCTAATACTGTTATGTGTTTATACCTAGTTTAATATTCTGTCAACTATAAATGTGGGTTGTTGTTGACTTATGACTGTCGCTTGAATTTTACTTTCTCCCATTCAGTCGATCTGTAGTCTATCTCTATAAAACTGAATGGTTGGCTTCTGGTGCAGGTGTTTAAAATACCTGTTGCTCCAGGAGATGTCATCATTGCTGGAACTGATGGGTTGTTTGACAATTTGTATACCAGCGATATAACTGCAGTAGTGGTGCACGCTAGGAGAGCTCACTTACCACCTCAGGTTGTAGCTCAGAAGATAGCTGCATTGGCTCGGGAAAGAGCACTTGACAAAAACAGGCAATCCCCTTTCTCTGCTGCAGCCCAAGATGCTGGCATCCGTTTCTATGGTGGGAAGTTGGACGACGTAACAGTGGTGGTGTCTTACATCACCAGTGACAAAAATGTACGAGGAAACTATACCCTGACCAACTGACATGTCAACTCATTATGTTCATTATTTGCTCGGTTCATTTTTCCTGCCAGAAACACAAGTATCTCAGTCTTATCTATTCACTATAACCTCGGAGTTCAATCCTGGGAAGAATTTGTTGATTGAAAAAGGAGATAGTTGTTTAGTAGTGCATACTGCATGGTATCTGTGCAGAAGAATGAAAATAGCTCTTTGTCTAGTGTTTTGTCAAACTTTATGCAGAGTATTGCTTTCAACCAGTAGATGGCATATGTTCTTCGCCACTGTGTACTTATTTTAATTTTTCTGTGACAGGAGAAACTCACTTTCTGATTACCTTCTGAATCCGCTTGCACAATGAACAGGTACTCAACTACCAAAATGTTAGAAGCTGATCTTTTGCTATATGTTACTTGTGTGCAGCTTCAGAACTCTCAAACAAGAAGGAACCTGATGCTTTTACTTTCTGTTGTATGCAGGAAAACTCCAACAGCTTGAAGATTTAGTTAGAGAGATTTTATACTATGTTGCTCAGACTCTTCAAAAATGTGTAGTGTGCGTGTTGGATTCTCCAAAAGTAGTGTACTTTTGAAGAATCTGACACTGCTTCAGCAACGTAAGTGAAGAGTCTGCGCAACCTAGATTGTTGTATACCTATATCGACTAACAGTTTCGTCTTTGTGAAATTCAAATTGCTTGGCTTGGCATGGCAGTCAGTTTTGGTGCTTGATGCAGAATGGATGAGTTCATGCGTAGCCATATAAGTGTTTTTCCACGTGTATATATTGTTCTTTTGGCAATTTACTGGTAATATTTTTGTACATTTTGGAATTGCCATTAAGGCTATACGAAACTTACAGCATATATCTTCATTCTTTATTGGAATTTTAATTTGTGTCAACCTTCTGAGTTTCTTTCGCCAACAGTTTCTTCTTTCTCTACGAGGTAAAAGGAATAATGTCTGTGTACACTTAGCTTTTTCTGTGCCCCATACGTGGAAATACATCGACTACGTTTTTTTTCTCTAATTATTACACTAATATTTAAGAAGTATGTACAATATTTAAGAGGAAAAATCAGTCTACTTTTTTCAACTAGGAATATTTTCATAAACTATATAATCTTGTAATTTCTTTTTTTAATGGACGTGAAAAGAACTAAAGACTGAGAGAGTAATATTCATTCATATGAAACTAAATTATCCTTGTTATGTATTTTTTTGAAATTTAAGTTTGACCTTTAATATGATATTCCATTATCAAAAGATCATAATAATTATATAAAAACAGCTAGTACTAGAAGGCTGCCTAACTCTAAAAACAGCCAGTACTAAAGACAACTGGCAAAATATGTACAACTTTTCTTTAATAAACTGATATAATTAGTCAAAACGATATAATTATCACATGATTTATAAGTGAGGAATTCAAATAGTTAAATTATATAATTAAACATATAATTGATACAAGTTGGTCTTAACCAACATGACTAATTTCTAGCTCTTCCTAATTTTAGATAGGACCACTATTGATAGCTTCATATAATATAGTTAGTCATAGTTTCAGAATTTATACAATAATATAATTTGTATAGTTTTATAAGTAGAGAATTTCAAAATTTATTGATAATTTTTTTTTAGATTGTAATATTTAATAAAAAAAAGTGTCAATATGGCAATTAAATATGACCTAAATGGAAGCAACCACCTAAATGTGCTTTTTGAATAAGGAAATCTATTTAAAAAAATCAAAACCACCACCTAATCCTCAAATTTATCAAATCATTTAATAATTTTCCATAACAACGTAATTAGAGAGTCATCTTAAATTAGAAATCTTTGACTTAAAAATATTTTATTCTTAAAATAAAATTCTTTGACTTAAATTTGAATCAGTCAAATACTGAATGATGAAAAAATGTTGATTCATGCACATATTTCTTCTTCCTTTTTTTTTTTTTTAAGATCATCACTTAATTTTTACTTATATTTTTTAAATTGTCCAAACGTACCTCTTGTAATTGGCCAAATATTTTAGGGTATTCGTGGTGCCTCAATAAAAATCTTTTTTTTTTTTAAAAAAAAAGAAGAAGCTATTTTAACTTATTTATTGAGCAAAATTCAAATATAAATATCAATATTAATGACTTTAAGTAAATAGATTCCATATCAACAGAATATCGTAATTTCTTCGGCTTATTTTACTTTTTGATTAGAATTGTAATTCAAATTCAAATAATTCAATGAAGGTAACCCTAAATGTCACCAAATAATTTTTTTTAAAAAATCTCCTAAACTAACTTATCGAAAGAGGACAATGCACGTACCCAAGACAAACTCAACTTCTTCTAAGGCTAGAAGATCACCGAAAAAAACACCCAAAACTATAACATGACATGATAAATCACTCTCTATTTTACTTAAAAGTAAATTATTTTATAAATAGTTATCCCAATAAAAATAATTTTCCATTTTTATAAAACAGAAAGAATATTACAACTATTCAATTCACCTATACTCTGCTCCACAAAACACCAAATATAAACCCAAATTGTATAAAATATTCTTACCACAACGGTGCCACTAACCACTGAGCCCCCCTTCCGACGACTCACTCACTTCTTACATACAAAAATAAATTCAAATACTTAGATTATTTTCAATAATAATAATCAAAGATCACCAAGATCCAAACTTTTTTGCATCTTGGGCTTAAATCTTGAAGACCCATTTTAATTTTTTTGTTGTTTAATGTTTTGAGTAATCTTTACTTCATGTTATAGAAAAAAAAAGAAAAAAAGAAAGGGATATTTTGTCTTGAAAAGTGAAGAGAAAATGGCGGGTCGTAGGGAGAAGTATGGTCAATCTATAAGAGGATCTCGAATTGCTGGAGCAATTGCGATCGGAGTTTTATTGGGTTGTGTGTTTGCTTTCTTGTATCCTAATGGATTTTTTTCTCCCGATCCAAGGTCTCAAAGTCACCCTGTTTCTAAATCTAATCTTCAGGTGAGTTTTCAGTTAATTTGGGTTACTTATATAATTGGGTTGTGATAGAATTGTGTTATTTACTTGTATTGACATCTCTGCTTACTAGACTAAGAGCAAAGGTGGTGGGGTGTAAGGTCTGTGTACCTCTCCGAGACTCCATTTCCCGTGGTTACACTGGGTATATTGTTGTTGTTGTTGTAGTAGACTAAGTAAGACCAAAGATGTAGTAAGGTGTGCGTACATCCTACCCTTTCCAGTCTCCACTTTTGTGATTATATTCGGTGTGTTGTTGCTGTACTAGACTAAGAAAGAGCGAAGAAGGGGTAAGGTGTGCATACATCCTACCGTCACAGTCTCCAATTGGGGATTACACTGGGTGTGGTGTTGTTGTTGTTGTAGTAAGAGCAAAGGTTTGTGTACATATTACCCTTCTCAGACCTCAATTATGGGATTACACTGGTTACGTTGGTATGTTGTTGTAAGAGCTTAGGGGAGTTTTGTTTTTCTTGAGGTTAATTAATGTAGTTGTTTCTTAGAGTTGTATTGTTACTCTGTCTTTGAATTGCATTTAGGTGGCGTGTATGAAGTTATGAGGGTGTAGTTAGGAATTTAGTCAGCTGGTATCCTTTGTTAGATTGCATGTGTAAATCTTCATTTATATATAAAAGGACAAATGTTAATTATGGTTGTCGTTTTTATGTTGGAACTGGATATAACGTGTGGATGTTGCTTGATAAGTGTTGAATTATTTTTATAGCTCCTTAATTAGAGATTCAATTTGATTCCTAGGTTGACTCGCTCAACTGTGAATCCACGGAGGGGGTAAACATGATGAAATCTGAAAATAGGAAGTTGACTGAAAAGAATGCAGAGTTGCAAAAGCAGGTGAGAGAGCTAAATCAAAAGCTTCAGGCGGCTCAGCAGGGAAATGGTCGTACACAGGAGCAACTGGTGGTGTCGAGTCAACCTCAGAAAGCTGGACCTTTTGGAACTGTCAAAAGTTTGAGAACTAACCCTCCTGTTATGCCTGATGAGTCAGTGAACCCAAGATTAGCAAAGCTCTTGGCAGAGATTGCAGTTGGCAAAGAGGTCATAGTTGCACTTGCTAATTCAAATGTGAAATCCATGTTGGAGGTTTGGTTCAACAGTATTAAAAAAGTGGGTATTCCCAATTATCTGGTCGTGGCTTTAGATGACGCTATAGTGGAGTTCTGCAAGGAAAATGACGTCCCAGTTTATAAAAGGGACCCTGATGAGAATGTTGATTTTATTGGAAAAAGTGGAGGCAACCACGCTGTCTCAGGGTTGAAGTTCCGAATTTTGAGGGAGTTTTTGCAGCTTGGTTACGGTGTCCTCCTTTCTGATGTCGATATTGTGTATTTGCAAAATCCTTTTGATCATTTATATCGTGATTCAGATGTTGAATCAATGTCAGATGGTCACAATAATATGACAGCTTATGGTTATAATGATGTTTTTGATGAACCATCAATGGGTTGGGCTCGATATGCACATACAATGAGGATATGGGTTTATAATTCTGGTTTCTTTTATATTCGGCCAACAATTCCTTCAATCGAGCTCTTAGATCGGGTTGCTGATCGGCTTACTACTCAGCCAAATTCCTGGGACCAGGCAGTTTTCAATGAAGAGCTAGCTTTTCCATCACATCCTGGGTATATTGGCCTTTACGCTTCCAGGAGAACAATGGATATCTACCTGTTCATGAATAGCAAGGTCCTATTCAAGACTGTAAGAAAAGATGCTAATCTGAAGAAGTTGAAACCAGTTATAGTTCATGTTAACTATCACCCGGACAAATTTCCTAGAATGAAAGCAGTTGTTGAGTACTATGTCAACGGCAAGCAGGATGCTCTGGATGCATTCCCAGATGGTTCAGTATAGTAGCAGCAGCTGAAATAGACCTCTGATTGAGATCTAGGCCAGTGATATTCTGTGTCTTGCTATTTGTCTTTTCATACAGGTAGGCTCAGTTGATTCCCCTTTTGGATCAATGTGTAATACCAACTTCTTTTGAGAACTCAATGTGTAATACCAACTTCTTATCAACTTCGAAAATTTTGCAGTATTTGTTCCTTTCTTATTTAGTGGCTTGCTAATATGTAGCTTTCATATCATTTCTTTGGTTCATCTCGTCTATTGAGTGGCTACTGGAAGCACAGCGGGATTCTAGCAGCAAGGGCATTGAAGTAACGACTGTTTGCAAAAAGAAATGATCACCTTACAAGCCTATTTAGTTATTGTCCTCATTTAAAGTCATATAGCTATTATTTGATATTATTCTTTTTATGATGCATATAGACATTTTAGATGACTATTATTTAGTTTTGGTATTTAGGCATCTTGACTTCTTTTAGCACTAGAGTTTGTGATGCAGCTTCAACCCTTGTGTTGTGTTATCCTTTGACAAACTGGTATTGTACCTTGCTGTTTGGTATGAGACTTCATGGATCTGTTTGAGCAATAGTTACAAATTACTTGGCCGGCGTTTGTAAAGGTTATTTCCTGATAAGGTACTTCAAAGTAGAACTTATATATGAATGTGTATGTATATATAACAAAAGTTTTTACTCAATTAGTGTGGTTTAGGGTGTTGCAACTGAATAAATTTAGTGTTTGGTGCTTAAATGCTGGTTGGTGTTGATTATATCGCGTGTTATTGACTTACTATATTATGTATTACTATTATTTATACCACCAGCATCATGATATTGCTAATCGATGATCATGATCTCTTAACATATGCAACTTAGGTTGGTAGATTCACATTTTCTAGACAGTGAAATATGAAGTGTTGAGAGTGTCATTTTCATTACAATACTAGAAAAAGGGAGATGCCCGATACAGATACCAATATGAGGCCTGTTTTCGGAATACGTAATGCATGTTTCTGAGTTAACATAAGAAGAAAATAGTTAAGAAGTAGTTCTAGACTTCATAACTTAGTTGCTGTAACAGAATAGTCTTGGAGTGAAATAAGACTGGAAAAGGCAGAACGGATACTGTAGGAGTTCATTCATATAGCTAATCTGAGATTGATATATACTCGGGTGATTCAGCAGTACTCTCTTCATGTGGAGTTTTAGGAGTTGTGCTGCCACTGTCATCACTACTATTGTCATTGCTTTCATCCTCTCTGCTCATGTCATCACCAGGATCAGCAATATCAGGAAGAGGACTACCAACAAGAGCAGCATAAGCAGCAGCAAAAGTATCATAATGAGCAGCAGCAGCAGCATCGTCTTTTTC
The DNA here is from genome assembly GCF_036512215.1 of Solanum lycopersicum. Classification (NCBI taxonomy): domain Eukaryota; kingdom Viridiplantae; phylum Streptophyta; class Magnoliopsida; order Solanales; family Solanaceae; genus Solanum; species Solanum lycopersicum. The sequence goes on along the minus strand of NC_090803.1, from coordinate 66,222,967 downwards.
AGCTTCAGCATCATCATTGTCTTTTTCAGCTTCAGCATCATCATTGTCTTTTTCAGCTTCAATGTCATCATCGTCTTTTTCAGCATCATCATTTTCTTTTTCAGCTTCAGTATCATCACCGTCTTTTTCAGTTTCAAATGGTTTAAAGATCAGCTGAAAACGAGATCCATCTTGGACACTGTATTCACTAAGGGGTTTTTGATCATCATTCATTAAAAGATGATCATCACCTATGTCGAGTAGCAGGAGGATGCGATTAACTGGAACATTTTCTTGATTGTGTATTGCTATCTTCAAATCTAACACTGTTGCATCGTCACCTACTTGGATGTGAAAGATTGTCCCCATCATAATCTCGACTACCACCTGCATTTTTTCTCTTGTTTGTGTTTATTGCTTGTTCTGAGGGTGATTTTCATGGATTATAAAGAAGGTTTTCACAGGAACTGCAATCTTGAGTCTTACTATTTGCATTGCCTGAAAAATAGCATACTTGTGAGAACTCAACTCATGTAGGTTAAAGCAGGAGCATTTCATCTTCTTCATGTTACACTGTTGTATTGGTCAATATAGTTAGTTAACTTTACATGAATATTGACCAGTAATTATATCACAAATATCAAATGAGGTTATGTCAGACAGTCATTTTGTTGGCTGCAAAATTATGCAGTGGGAACTTAAATACAAAATGTGACACTTCCAAGATACAATTGGAAAATTGTTGATATTAGGAGGCAGTCAATTATCATAATAAAATTTTGTTATTTGGGCTTGACAAGTCTTGCTCTAAATGAATGGTGGTTAAACATTTCAATTGGCATCAAGAGCTCAGATAACTTTGGGTTACAAAAACAACCTTAGTCCTTACAGATTAAGCTCATAATAAATTTCCAATTTGTCATCCAACGACAGAAAGCCCACTAGCGAAGTTGAACTGCCCACTAGCGAAGTTGAACTGATTAGTGATGAAAGCAATTCCCACGAACTGCGCGAACTTTCTTTTTAACAAGTATTGAAACATGGCTTGATTAGGAGCTGCCAAAGTACGCACAGTCAATCCAACTTGACAACTTAAAACTTAACAGTACAAAACCTATTGCATTATACCGACAAAAGTTACTATATGTATTAAAACATCTCAAGAGTTCAAAAGACACGACACTGGGTTGATAGTATCTATTACAAAATGACTCTTAACACTTGGAGGACACACTCAACCTGTAAAGATAGTTTCTTCGAAACAGAGATCCACCACTTCGATTTCACTGCAAATCACCTGCTTACAGATATCATGTTACATATCACCAGGAAGTATAGGAATGTGACACAGGATGACAATTTCCTTAGCCTAGTTAGGCTTCATCCTCACTCCACTAAAGCAGAGAGGAGTATCAAAAGTTATCTTGAAGAACAGTTGTTGTGAGACAATCAACTTAAAACTGTTTTCGCTCATAAAAAGTTTATGTATATTTAACTAAAAAATGCTTAAAGATGCATAATCTATGCAATGGGAACTATATTGCCTGAGCAATGGTGTTCCTGACCATGAGGAGTACACTTTCTGCTGCATTTTCTCTTCCTTCTGCATCAATGTACTTCCTTTCGATTTTCCCTATTTGGATCTTGAAGAACCCAGAGACGGATTTAAGTGGCTAGTCAACCAAAATATAATGCTCCATTGATGAGAATTGCTCAAGTATTACACAAGTAATTCTCCTGTGAATATCAACAAGATATTCCTGTCCTCATGAAATATTTTGGTGTTAGAGACGATTTTGAGCGCAACACAACCCCACCAAATCTTCATTCTATATCCAAGTTTTAGGGTTGCCTGAATAGCAAAAGTAAGTTTGGCTTCAGAAGAATTAACCAATTTAGACCCACCTTGCGGTTGTTTTTTTGAACTGCATTAATAAGAGCAGGAAAGATCCCATCATTCCTTTCACAGAGACGGGGCTGATAGACCTTCAAGTTTCATCATGCAATGGTACTTGGAAGGAGCAATAATACCAGCCTTAGTACACAGATCAACAACAGCGGGAGCATGCCCATAGTAGTTCCGCCCGTCATCCAGAAGTAATGGAGGATCCTGGGGTCGGCGGTACCACACGGTTTTTGAAGGAACCAAATGATCCACTTCTGCCTTCTTCCAAAAGTGACTTCCTCGCCAACTTTCAAACTTAAATACACCACAAAGACGAGCCTTATGTCCAGAAGGCCCTATATGAACTTCTGAGCAATGTTCACAGACCTTTGCTGGATATACTAACAATAGCCTCTGAACTCCAGATCTAAGTGCTTCCCATGCCTTCAAGGTTTCTCTTCCCAACAACATCAAATCATCGTCAGACAAAGAGTCAGCTTGAAAAGGAACAATTGAGGGCAAACTACTTCCGCATACAATTTCTTCACTTGGAATAGCCCCTGCTTGCAAGCACAGTTCCACAACTGCTGGGATGCGATCATAATCAAATCTTTCTTGGTGATTGATTATATTCTGAAACATAGTTCGCAAATGAAATGCCTCGACTGGAACTAGAATATCGTTCAAGCTTCCTCTAATCCACTCATGAGCCTGGTTCTTAGCGCGCCGCCGGTAACCATGACAAGTTTGTATCAAATGACCATTCTCACCAATATATACTTCTGGACAGTATCTACAACAAAATAACTCTTTGGAGGTTAGAAAAAAGTATCGCCCAGGTACCACCTTTCGCTCACTACCATTGAAAGAAGAAAATATTGTGCCAAATGCAATTGTATCGGACGATGGCTTTTTATAACTAGAATGCACACATAAAGATGCCAAAAAGAGCCAAATCAAATAAAAGCATTTACACAACAGATGATCCAACTGCTAAATAAATTATAATTCTTGACCTTATTAGAGCAACACTCAACACCAGTGCCTCAATTTCCAAAGCTAATATTGTCAGATAAATATTATGAAGAAATAAGTCGGACATGTCAAGCTTTCCCTAACTTCCACTAAAAAGAGATGTGATAAACATGGGGATGGGCATCCCCAGATATAACCAAATCTTCAGTTGTAGACATCGCAATACCTCGCTTAGTGCCTTCACTTTTTCTTGTTGTATAGATTTAATCCCTTTTTTCACATTTATCTTGCCATCTTGTTGTCTTGCGTTTACTCCGCTCCCTTTGTGCTGTCTTGCACTTACACTTGTACTTATTTAAAGGCTCAAATGCCCCCTTTTAATTTATTAAATCCAGAGCCTGAAAATATTTGAAGTACCTTTTGCTCCAACATCAATATATCAAATTCAAGCAGGTTACTTACCATACATCCCTACGCATACTTTCACCATACAAACCTTGTGATATCTTCTTTCAAAATTAAAATCTTCAACAAAGTGACATATTTAACTAGTAAAATTGATTGACAAAACAGCGCAAGATTACACTAAACAGGTCTCCAATGAACTAAAAATCTAGAACTTTGAATTTACAAGTCAAATGCAAAATCTTGGCCTCATATGGACTCAGTTCCCCAGGTTCTTTTCACTATTTTGTTTCTCCAGCTACATAAGCTTTTTAGAAACCTACAATAACTAATTGTTTCTTTCTTAACCTACTTCACTCATATTTACACTCAAAAAGCTACAACAACATACTCAATATAGCCACAGCGTAGGGTCAGCAAACCCTACCCCTACCTTACAGATATAGAGATTGTTTTTTCGATAAACCATCAGCTCAAGAAAAGCAGTCCAAAGCAGTCTAGAAAGAGAATGAACGGAAGTGAAGCATCACAAAGGCCAAAGCATACTAAGCAGTAACTACAGCGAAATTATACAATAATTGATGTACAAGAATATCATATAGTAATAGAAGAGATCAAAGGACAAGAAACTAAACAATACTACAACTACAAGTATAGGCGGATAACAAGATAGCGCACCACTACCTACTAACCTTCTACCCTAACCCTTGTCGTCCACTACCTCATGTCTAAGGTCATGTCCACGATAAGCTGAAACTGTGTCATGTTGTGTCTAAACACTCACAATGCTACATAATGTTCAATACATCTCATTAATATTTGGCTATACCAACTTATTTCATTCAGAAGCAGACAAATTGTGTATGTCCATGAGGACCCACACAATCTCCAAAACCCAACCCATTAATGGCAAGCTTGCAATCAGTTACATTTTGACAAAAAATAAGAGCAGATAATGTTGTTATTAATGCTAAGAAATACAGAATTAATTGTTTTGACCAAAATTAATAGCAGATATAATTCTTATTATTTTTGAGATACTAATAATATTATTCAACAATATATAGATTCTTTTGACCAAAATTAATAGCAGATATAATTCTTATTATTTTTGAGATACTAATAATATTTTTTCAACAAATTCTTCAATAATGTATATGTTGCTATCTTTCATATTGTATAAATACATGTACAACATTAAGACTTTATTATAGGAAAAAATACCCATAACCCTTGCTTACACTTTCTTCAAAATTGTGATGGCAAAGGGTACATTGATTTTCCTTGTTTTGGTTTGCTTGGTTTTTTGTAATTTCAGCCAAATGGTAAAATCTTTGGAGGTTGAAAAACAGAATCATTTGTATGATAAAGCGGAATGTTCAACTGGTGAAGATTGTGTGGCCTATTGTAGAGATCATTTTCATTATGAAAGTTGTGGATGTGATGTGAGCAAACATTGTTGTTGTATTGCTCAACCACCACCTAATGCTTATTTATGATAATTCACTTTCAATTGTTCTTATTTATGATAAGAAGAATGCTTACATAAGCTCTGAAAATGATTTTTTTCTTCTTTACTGTATTCCTTATCATATAAAGATGTAATTTTTATCACATTGATAAGAAAAAATGGCAACTGATAGTACTTTCGTTATACTTTTTTAATATCTAAACTTTCATTTTAAAATATCGAATCAAGGTAATCTAGTTTAACTTTGAAAATTAATCAAATTTACTCTCCAAAATGCAACATCACACAACTAAAAAGTATAGAATCAGAAAAGTACCTTCATGGAGTAATTTCTAAATCGCACAATTACGCATAAAAAAAACTACCTTTAGATCTAAATTCAATAAAGATAACAGCTTTAACACAAATCTCTGCCCAAAACTTGTTAATTTTTCCAAAAAGAAAAAAGGAAAAGGGGACGAAATTACTTGCATGCCCAAGTTGGGAAACGTTGCATTAATGCGGAAACGCCATGATAGAGTATTGTTCGAGCCTTAAAGACGCCTTCAGCAACAGGAACCATTGATTTCACTGGATAATCTTTCGCCCGATCCTCAATCCTTTTCAGAATCATTGGCCTTAGCTTCCTCAAATCTACTTTCGGTTTCGAACTAAAGAATCTATAATACTCCATCGTCACTTTGTAAATCATCTTCGTTTGCTGCCATAGCTGGCGATTTCTCAAAGCCATCGCAGCTCCGAGCTCAACATCGGAGAGAAGAAGCACGAGAGACTTAACTGACATACCTTAGCTTACGTGGGCTTGTATGAGGAAAGAGGCCCAACCGTGTATGATGGGCCTCTGAATTATGTGAGAGCCCAGCCTTTTGGATCTTTATCCGACCAAAATTATTGTTCGGAAACTTACATAAATATACTATAATAAAAAAATATTTACCATTTATAGCAATAATATTTTTTTTTCACTTGTTCACTTTTAATTCATTTATAATACAGGTTTAATACATATTACAAAGAAAAATTTAGTATTCAAATATAATACAAATTTTAATGATGAATAATACATTTATCACACATTTTAATACACTTATAATACAATGTGACAATTTTTTACCAAATAAACATGATATATTTCAAAAAGCAATTATAATTCATATATATTGCATACATAATTCACTTTTAATACATATTACAGATTTAACAAAGCATTGCTATAAATAGTAATAAACAAAAAGTATCGCTAAAATCAGTAATTATTTTTTAAAATGTATTAATTTATGTAATTTTTCCATTATTGTTTACTCTTTTTCTCAAGTCTAAAAGTACAAAAAATATCATGTATTCGGGAGTTAATTATATCATATCTCGAAAGTTTTCCGATTACAGAAATTTCAGAATTTTTATTGCTTTCGGATATATTCTTGATTGTTCGATATATTGTAAATGATACATTATTTGATGGGAGGGAAGTACTAGAGAGGGGTAGGGAGGGATATATCTGAGAGAAATCAGGAATTCAGGATGTATTTGAGAGGGGATAGAGATGCATCCGAGAAGAAGTTTTTGTAATCTTTTAACATGTTAGTGAATTTTAGAAATTGAGATATTTTAAATCGTGTATTTATGTAATTTTCGTTTAAATAATCCGTATATATTATACAAGAAATGATTTTTCTTTCTAAAGCTTAAACAAGTTTGAAAACTTTCAAATTTCTTTAGCTTTCCAAGATGTGTATGCGCCAATATTGATTGGCAACGTGAACTTTACTTTACGGGTGTTTGAATAGTGCGGTAAATAGTTAGATAGTATTCTGGAGAAAAGTCCATAGTTGAGTTAGTATAATATCTCATTTTATACTTATTTCTACAATTGTATATTCCGACTCTTTCCTGTAAATAGTAAGCAAAAGATAATAAAACATATTGATTGATTCCTGCAGTAATCAATAGATAAACCAATTAGCAACATAAACCTGAAGGGCGTACGTTTGCTGCATTAGCTCAAGTGTGTCTGACATGTCTTCTGTTTACGTGTCAAAAATGGTTTTAGAATACATACCAAAAAAATCGACATTGTGAAAGTAGCTTTAGTACTGTAAGTAGTATTATTACTTGTTAAAATCAACATTGTGTTCAGTTGGCTTTGAAAAAAACATTATCATATCATTATCTTAATTTTTTGATATATATTATTTGACAATAATTTTCTATTATGTCCTAATTTATGCAGAAAAAAACTAACACGACTTTGTTTGGATACGAGCACATGCCACACTTGTTTGAGAGCTACAAAGTGGTCGTTGAACGTATATTCTCAAAATACTATCTCGTCCTTTTATAATTATGTTGTGATTCCTTCAAATTGTAGTCCTTTTGCATTTTATATCAATATTTCGGTTATATAAAAGAAATTCATTGCGATTATTGATTCTTATGTCTCGCAAATATTAGGAACAAGTGGTCATACTTATACTTCCTTTAGCATGTAGTCATGTGTTTACATAAGTCCTGCATCTTGCATGACTTAATAGTTATTATTGTGTCCTGACTGATCTGATTTAGCGTAAAACGTTACTATGAGTAACGTTTCTTAACCTAACATCGTCCAATTTTTAAAAAATAAAATATACCCTAAAACGTTATTGTAGAATACGTTTATATTAATTTTGTAAAATTTTATAAAAATATATTATTTTGATAAATTGGTTTAAATAATGACTTAATTTGATCAAAGTTTCAAAATTTCAAGGAGGGAGAAGAAAAAAATTGATTTAACCCTTACATGCTACAACTGTCCTTTCTCTCCTTTTATAGGTAACTAGTAGTATTCATAACGCGCTAATAATTTTAAATATGATAGTAATGTTTTAAATTAAATTTATGAACTTTTATGGTAAATTTTTCATTATTCCAATTTATTTAATTATGTTTTACTATGTGCATGAGCTTAAAATAGCACTTCCAAATTTATGATTGATGTGTTTTTTTTCCAATAAAGATTATATAAAATAGAGAAATAATAAGGAGTTCAAGGTACAGGATTCATTATTTTTATATTTAGAAGTTAGACTGTTTAATTGAAAAAATTTAAAAGTTAAATCCAAAAGAAAAAGATGAATCCAACTTTTACGACTTATATAATGTTCTAATTAGAAGTGTTTCATTTCACGACCACATCATTAGCAACATTAAACACATAATTTTTTGAATAACTAATTTATTATTATATTATTTATTTATTTTGTCTTGATTGAAATTACAAAAAAAAATGTTATTAATTTAATAGAAAAAAGTCACGCATGAACATCAACTTCTATTAATGTAATTTTATTCAATTTATTATACTTGTTAATTTGTTTCATGAGCTATCTGTTAATTATAATTTGAGAATTTATACTCTTGAATTTAGGCAACATCAGCTATCTGTTTCTACGATTTGAGAGTTTACACTGCACAATAACATGTTAAGTATACAGGAATGAAGGTTAGATGTTAAAGAGATAAATCATCGATTCTAATTCTAAAAAAGATTCAAATAGCAAGAGGTCTTGCTAAAAAAGGTAATGTGATTTCGATCTAATCAATCTTTAAGTCACGTAAAACATCTACTGAAAACTATTAACAAAATCTATTTCGTCTGATAAAAAAATAGAAATAGAAATAAATGAAAATGAGTAAAGCTTATTTAAAAGATCCATACATTAAGTTTGTATTAAGAAAAACATATATTTCTAATTGGTGGAAGAGTATAATTCTATTGAGAATAAGTCAAAATTATATCTAGATATTTTATTACATTTTGAACAATTTGATAAAATTATTAGATTTCAATAGATTAGTAGACATTATTTAATTTTTTATCCAAATATCAATTAAATTTTTTCAATTTTCGGAGAATTCTTATGCTTTCAAAATTATCATTTCTAGTTTTGAATTTATTTGAAAATCAGATAAATTAAATTATGATACCTTCGAAATTATGATCTTTTTTAGAAAAATAATTAGTTTTATTATCAATAACTCAAAGTCTAATAAATAGTATAATTTTGGAAACTAAGAATTTGACTGAATAAGAAGAAAAAAAGAGAAAGAAAATGGAGGGGCTCAACTTGACGTGGGGGTGAGGTTAGGTGAGGGTGAGAGGTGAAGAAGAAGAAAGAAAGAAAGAAAGAAAGAAAGAAAATGGAGGGAGCTTGAAAGTAAGGGTGGAAGATTTGTAAAAATTGAAATGAAATTAAAATTAAAATAAGTCAAAAAGTAAGATAGAGAAATAAAGAAAATTTTAAAATAAAAAAATATATATTTCAAATTAAATTAACACGTGTCACTCAATGATTGGTGTGTGATAACACTTGTCGTTTAAAATCTGAAATTGATCAAAAAATGATGTAATATGTTTAGAATTAGTTAGGGGTAATTGGTCTATATAATTAAGGTGTCTTTTTGAAAATTTGAGACAACTTCAAGTGTCACTTTATATCTTTTCTCTTTAAATTACTCTTGGTAGTTGGTACAATGTACGAGTGATGTTTTTTTTGAGATATATGAACTTTTCTTATGAATTAAGGTGACTCCGTAAGGATCCATGTGATATTAGAGATTTTTATTTGGAATTTAGGTCCAATAATCATTTCTTAAAAAGTATTAGGTTTTAGAAGAATGGTTATGCAGACATTATGTCAAAGTTTAGGCTTTCGAATCCCCTCATCTCCTTTCTATGGTCTTGTATCTCATCCCTTTTGATTACTTATTTCTCAACTAATCTCTCGTTAGTTCGTGTATTATTACTTTGTTCTGTGTATTTTAACTTGTAATTTATATTTTGTGAATAATATCTACTAGTGTTTGTATTTAAAATCGAGTTTATTGCCTTAATGAGTTCAAATCCAGTGTGAGTTCGAATACAAAGTTAATGTTAGTTGGGTGTGAAGAATAAAAAATGGATATTTTTTGCTATACAGAAGGACCATTCAATTAAGTGGAATATACTAAGGACAAAATAAATATTTTTGTTATATATTAATAATCATTTTAATCTAGTAAAATTTATTAAGGACAGCCCCAAGGTCTAATTCGAGTGATAAAAGGTGGATAATTTGTGTTAGGACCGCCCCTAAGGCCTAATTTGAGTGATAAAAGGTGAAGAATTTGTGGCTTAGATCTATAAGTAATCTATAAGTAAGATAATATAATGTTTTACTTTTAATGATCGATATATTTCAAGTATTATTTTATAAATTCTATCCTATTAAATTTCCAACGCGAGACGCGAATAATTTTACTACTCTGTTAGTATAAATAACACTAATTTATAATTTAAAATATTTAAAATTATTTCAATTTCAAAATCCAAAAGGATCCATTTATAAAATTACTTTACTATGGTATTTTCTTTTCCTTTAAAATTGCTTTTAGCAAAAACATTTTATTTTTTTTGCTTTTACTATATAATATAGTATATTTTGGACTGTTTGCTAATAGAATTTTAGTATTTGTAATTGCTAGGCTAAAGAACTATAATTTTCCTTAGAAGCAAATCCATATTCCCCTTTACTTCTATATCAAATGTTCGTATCACAATCCGGATCTTGTCTAACGGAGCTCTCCGTCCTCTCTCTCTTCTTCGATTTCTGTATAACAAGAGCAATTCACATTTGCATGTGAATCGATTTTCATCAGATCCACTGCTACATATCTGTTGTTTCATCAGGTATGCTCACTTTCCTGTGTCTGTTAGTTTTTTTTTTTTTTTGTTTTGTTACTGTAGAGTTTTTGAATTGTTGGGTGATTCGAGAGTTTTGTTTGTTTGTTCGTTTGATGTTTGGATCTAAAGAGCTTCGATTATGCCCGGATAAAGGAATTTCAATTTCCAATATTGGTTGTTGCTAGAAATTAATTGAACTGTTGTTTATTGATCAAATAAGAAGAGAAGGAGGGCGAGTGCATTAGGTTAACGTCAGGTTCAGCTACAATGGGAGTTATAAGGAGGACGCAGACTATAGAGGATTCATATTGTAGTGTTGATTTCAACTAAAGATATAGTAAATGATTAATTTATCTTTTGCTCGGTTATTTGAGGGTGGTCAGTATGAATTTTGCAATATATATTAGTGTAGTCCCTAAAGTTTTGATTTTTCTAAAATAAGCCAATGCAAAGAGGCTTTAAATCCAAAAGCCTCATCCTGCTGTTCCAAGAGTCTCCGCTAGTTGAACCGCGTCCAGTAGACTCCCTCTCCCACTCATCCCCTTCGTCAGCTCTTTGATCGGGATACTATTACCTAGGTTCCTAAACTTGGAATGGATGGCGGAGCGTAGGTGCCAGCACAGCTTTCGTGTCACCAGAAATCCTTTTTCGTTTATTGGGAGACTGAATGAAAAAGGCTTTGTCAAGCAGGCATTATTGTCACGTCGATTGAGAGTTGGAAATACTATCTCCGGGGCCTAGAACAGTGACAGCCTAGTCTGGTTCCCCCTACCAGAAGTGCCACAGCTCCTTCTAGCTTAATGAGGTTGATAATAGTTGGATCACTAAGCAGTTCCAAAAAAATAGTTGGATCATTAAACTCAGATGAAATGTCGAGGATTGGGAGATAGACAGTTTGCTGCACTTGATGTGTATATTGGATAAGAGAGCATCACAACTGGAAGCAAATGATTCATTGAGATGGTCCTATGACATAAAAAGACTATACTCAGCTAATATGGGTACAAACAACAAAGTACTGGCATAATTTGAACACTGCAAAAGATGTAACCCACTAAACTGGGAATGGGAAGAGAATCATTTATTCTTCTGCATTTGGTGAAGGCACAGTTGGTTTTGTTAGTGTTAGATATTTAATATGGCCCTAGCAGGACTTAGAAAATTTTTCTTATTATTTTTATTAAGAGACAGAAAATTCTCCTTACATGCATTTGCTTTCACTTCTTGGGGTTTGGTCATTCTGGTGAAAATCTTTGTGCTTCTACTTTCCTTGGAGAAGTGCTTAATGGACATTGGATTTTAGAAGTCAATTTCTTCTTTTTTGGGGGGTGGGGGGTGGGTTTCAAGTCTAGTCCACATGATCTGGTGAGTTTTCTTCACAAATTGATGAGTTTTACCTTTTGATCCCCTTGCATCTGTCCTCTTTCATCCCTTCCTTTTTGGAATTTATTTTATGTTCTTGTTGTCTGTATGCGTCTTCCTATTTGCATTCTTAAAGTGCTATCTTTATTGTAATTGCAGCTTTCAAGGTGATCCCAGTTGCTTAAATTATCATACTCATTCTCTGCTTCCGTTCATCTATGTTTGGGAGTCTTGTGGATGCTCCTATTAACAGTCCACATCTACGAAGGTCTGGAAGTCGAGCGGTTGTTTCTGATATTGGTAAGAGAAGTTCTCCCTTTGATGTGCTCTATGATGCTTGCTCTCTGTTTTGTACAGTGGTTTTCAAATAGACTGTAAATAGTTGTAATCTGCTAGGTACGGTTGAGCTTGGAGGGAGTCCTGTAGAAGCCCTATTGCACAGCATAGAGGTCAATGAAATGAAGGGTGTAACTGCACCTTTGAGCACCGCGGCCATAATGCCATCTCCTGTTCTTTTATGGAGATTTAAGGTATGATCTTTTATGACTTTCAGTATATGAGCGTTTGATCTTTATGTAATGTTTATGATTTTAAGGTCAGGAACAGGCCTAAGTTATCGAGATCTGTAATATGGTTTGGAACTGATCTAAAGCTACTTTTTTTTTTGAGAATGGTAACTTTTATTCATCAGCAGAACGACTATGCTGTTAGCAATATTTACAAGCTTGAGCCCCTACGCATTACTAGGCTTCCAAAAATTGTAGAATGGATTCAGCAATCCGCTACAGAAGATCCTTTGCACCAAAAATGTAAATTAGAAATACAATTAATTTTAACTACTTGACTAGAACTAGTCCTATTTTTTCAAAACATCTATTGTTCCTTTTGTTTCATATGATCCACCAAATGCAAGTTGGGATAATACTCCACCATTTCTTATGTTTTGCCCCCCTTTACTCATAATTCCAGTTTTCTAGAGGTCACTAGTGTTTCCTGGCGTTGTCCAATATATTCTTAGCCAAAGTCAAAAACGGGTCACTAGTGATCTAAAGCTAGTTTTATGGTTCATGTTTGATATTTGTTGTCATTGTTTGAACTCAAAGTTAGGATTATATTCGTTCCTACTTCGAAAAATCTATGGCTGGATTTGCAATTTTTAACACGAGTAAGACAAAAGTTTGACGAATTATTCTCCATGCTGGAGCTGATGAAAAAAAAAACACGCAATAGCAATCTTTGTAGCACAAATTTGTACACAAATTATTTATAATTTCTAAACAACATAACGAAAAATAATAACCTAGAAAACAACCTATTAAAATGCAATTTTCCACAAAATTGATGGCATTAAGCTTGCTTCATAAATTGTACTCTCTCTGGCCTATCTTATGCAACAACACTTGTCAGACCATTAAGATATCAGCTTGACTTGTGTATAATATATAGTAGAAAATAATTAAGTACTAGTTAAGCTTATATTGTAGAGGAAACATCAAATCAACGTTCAATCCAAATAGTTAGATGAATTTGAATTTTAAATCTTGCGTATTATTTCCAGAATGGTGTCAAACATTGACAAAGATAAGAAATGATGTCATGTGGATGATTTCTGTTTCAGCCTGGTAGTTAAATAGAAAAAAGGTAGAGGGGTGCCTTGCGCCCCTTGGGATTTCGTGGTTATAATTTTTTGGGATAGATGTTCAAAAAAGTAATATTAATTCATAAAAGTATGAAAAAAAAAACGAAAAAAAGAGAGAGTGAAAACTAGGAAGCAAAATGACGCAAGGGAATATATCAGGGAGAAAGAGAGAGTCAGTCAACTTCTGCTATATTGTTGTCTGGCCACGAGACTATGGTGAGCTATGTTAAATTGGTTTGGTATGTCTTGAGTGATGCCAAGGACTGTGAAGCACCTGCTGTTTTGCTGGAAAGCTGGAAGAAGCAGGGGTAAGAGCAGGGCATGGGATGTTGTTCCTCTAGCTTTACTGTGGATCATACAGAGAGAAATACGAGGGCTTTTGAAGGGTTAGAAATGAGTTTTGTCCAGTTGAGGAGTACTTTCCGATCCCTTATTTATTTTTGGTGCACCCATGTATTCTGTGATGTATATAGAATTGGGTGTCTTTTGTAGAGAACCATATCTTTTTGGAGGTTCTTTACTTTTTGGTATACTTATTGTAGACGGCTGACTTTGGCCTTTTGTTTTTATGAAATTTAACTGTTTACCAGCTTAAAAAAGAAGAGAAAGTATGTTCTTTTTTAGCCTAAAGCAAATCAGGACAAGCCCAATCTACATTTGAGACATCCTATAACCAAATTTCAGTAGGATCTCACCGTCGCTAAAGTATGGCTTTTCATAGAAAAACTCAAACCAGTCTGGACTTTGGAGTGCCTCCCAACACTACTGGGATGATGCTTCGATTTTTGCTTTCTCCATAAGTTCCTGCATCTGATAGCATTTTGTTTCTTTAGAAGGAAAATAGATTAGGATTTTGGACAAAACAGTGAATTATGGCACCATTGCCCACCTGAAGCTGTTCTGTTTCTAGAAATGAGCTTTTACTTCATCTAGAATTTAGCAACTTACTTTGACATAGTTATGGGGCTCATCAGTATTATCTCATTGAAGACAGTATCTTAGGAATGTTGCCCATAAAAAATGATTGTGTGATTTTCGTTTAGGGCATTCCAAGAGTGGTAAGTTGACTAATAATAATAATAATAATAATAATAATAATAATAATAATAATATATATATATATATATATATATATATATATATATATATATATAAAATCAAAAAACGTTGGTTTACTTCTCTTTGTTATTTATTCAACTTTAATCATTCCACGGGTCCTCTTTTCCTGCTTTTCTGTTTGTTGTTGTTGTAGTTTTCTTTTATTTATTTTCTTATTCTTCTCTGAAGATAATGAAATGTTCACTTATGATTCTATGTATGTTATTGTTTCAGGTACTTCTGTTCCTCATTTGGGGTGTCAGTTGTTGCAAGGTTAGTAAGGCCAACTTTCTTCAGTTATGTACTAGGTTCACATATTTGTATTATCTTTAATGAGTATTTTCTTTTAATTTGCAGATCAGCTGGGATTCAGTCATGAGAATGAGTGCAAACCTTCGCGATCTATTCCTATATGAGGCTTTTCTCTATTACAATCCTCTTCTCCTTATGGTTAGTGAAGATCATTATAATACTAGGTTATGCAGTAGTCCTTTCAGCAATATTCCTCTTATTTGCATTTATTTGGTTTTGGTGCTGCAGACCATGATGGTTTGGTTTTGGGGCATAAACCTATGGGTTTTTGCACAGGCTAATGTCAACTACTCTAAAATTTTTGACCTTGATCAGAATCATCTCTCTCACAGAGAAATTTGGAAGGTAACTTACACTTGTCAATAGTCATGCGCTTATATAGTTTTGTAAATTGATGCATCTATTAGCCAACTCATATTTCACTTAAATGCTTTTGTGCTGATGCATTTGTTGCAATATGCTCGTTAAACTTTTCAGGTAGCTTACACTTGTCATGAGCCTATAAGTCTCGATGTTGATGCATCTATTAACCAACTCATATTTTACTTAAATGCTTTTGTGCTGATGTATTTGTTGCAATAATGTGCTCGTTAAACTTTCTAGGGAAATATCATATGCTCACTTAAAGTGCAATATGTGGATTTACACTACATATTTGCATGGGTAACTATTATTTGAGATTACTTTTGTCTTAATAGCTAATTGTGGAGCTTTGAGCATTAAGGCTTGGCAATATAAGCCTGTTTGTCAGAGAAGATTGTACAGTCTTTTCAAAAATATTGCAGTAAGATTTGAATACTAGATCAGATGTCATGTGTTAAATAAAGCTGCCTGTTTTTATGCAATGCATCATGTCACTTGCATTGATAAGCCATGGTACGTGAAGTCTAAGGGACTTGATGAGAGTGTTGCGATATGTTTGCCTCATTTCAATCAGATTGAAGGAAAGAAGAGGTAGAAGGAGAAACTAATCTCTATTGCATGACTTTCGCTTCCTTAGTTCTCCTTGAACTGGCTGTTAGATTTTTGTTTTCCTTGTACAAACAGAAATAAATTAGAAGTCCCTTGATAATGCAGTGTGCTACTTGGATGACGATGATTGTGCCGACAAGCATGACAGCTTATCTGTATCTCTACTCACATGGAGAAGTTTCGTTAGCTGCATCTCAACCAGTGTAATAGATGCTTCCTTCCCATTTGATTGTTAACGGTTTTTCTTTATCCGATTTAAGTCATATTCAACCTGAATTATTGTCGTATTCCTGAAAAAGCTTCTGTTCAAATTATTTAAAGGGAAGAGGAGCATTTTTGGTTCATAATAATTGCCCAACTTTTGTTAGGGCTTGGAAGAGTTCAAATCAAGTTCTTCAGCTTGCCCATACTGTCATACAAAATGCGCAAGTCTTGTAGTTGCATTGAATCAGAAGTATTATCCTTTTAAGGATTCAAAACTTCTAATTCTCCTCTTAACCAGAAAATTTGGCATCAGCATTTATATTTCAACACTAATATTTTGAAAGCTGTGCCAAATGCTTCTGGTTTTAGGGGCAACTATTGTAGCAAAATCTTGCTTATCTTTAGTGTAATCACTCCATTAATTGGCAGGTACCACAGAAGTCCTGTAAATGTGATGCTTCTTTTCTACTATTGTAACGAACCTTGTGTCATTGCAGGTGCTCTTATATGCTGCTTTTGCCATGGCTCTGATTTTTCCATTTGATATATTCTATTTGTCATCTCGCTACTTTTTTTTAAGGACTGTTTGGCGGATAGTTTTCCCATTCCAGGTATGTTTCTGTTAATCTAATTGCTACTTTGAGTTAGCCATAAAAATTGCCCTGTTGATCTATCAATTTTAAAAATCATTATGATATGAAGGTCTTTATATTTTTCCTAAAAAACTTTTTAATTCGTTTATTTCTATATTGTACGGCACTTAGTTTCAATTGAAACCATTAATATCATTATCAGCATGGGTGATTATTTCATTATTACAAATTTCCATGTAACTTTGACTGGCATTTTAGTTAGAATTTCGAAGTAATCGAGTACTTCAGCAACAGCTGATATAGCAGAACTTGGTATCTTTTAAATAGAGTTTTATTGTCTTCAAACGCCAACCATTCCACATCGATCTGGTTTGTTTTGGCAGAAAATATTCCTTCTTCCCTTAAGTGGATTCTTGTTTGACTTCTCAAAGTATATGTACTGCTTCAGAGCATTTCCATGTTAGTTTTGCAATATCACGAAGCACCTTTTAGAGGATTAACCGCTCACATTCAAAATTCAAATCATCATGTCAATCATGCTTGCAAAGATTCCTGAAATGAATGTCAAGAATGAAATATGTCATGCTAATTTTGATAGAGGGGTTCCATAATATTATTTGTCTGATGTCATGCATTGTTTCTTTTTGGTGTGGATGCAGGCAATATCATTTCCTGACTTCTTTCTGGCTGATATATTCACTTCTATGTCCAAGGTATGCATCCTCTTCTTCTTGCCCCAAAAGAAAAGAGGACACATAACTCATTAGTTTTATGTGCATATTTTTGTATAATGTGGCATAGCTTAGTTCATATTTTCAACTAAACAATTTTGTTTCCCAAGTAGGATTAAGTACCTTTTTTTTGTTTTCTAGTACATATTTCTTTTCGATACAACCAGTTTGTCACATCTATTTTTTTTTTTGATGAAGTATGTCACATATATTTCTTAGGATTAGTCCATTACTAGCTTGGTGGGAAAATATATCTGGAAAATATAAATGTTTCCTCATTTTTCTCAATTCGTACTTTAGCATTTGATATTGTTAGTTAGCTTTACTACCTTTTGGAGCAGTGTAGGACCATATTCCAAGCTGCATAAACTTCTGACTTCAGATTTATCATCATATTAATGCATTGGTCAGGTTGTACCATCATTTGCGGACGGGCGAAATCTTTAGTTGATATCTCATGAAATATCTTGATGGATTTGCTTATAGAAGATGTTACCTCCTGAGCAGGTCAATTTTGTGTCATGAAAACAGAGAATTGATCTAACTTTAGGTTCTGCTAGTTTGGGTTCAGTTCGTTGACTCTTGAGTGAACCACAGTAAGTCCAAAAGTAAAGCAAGAAGCTATGAAGTTTTCTCATGTCAATGCTCTGAGACTTGGTCCTTTTAACCCTTTTGAAAGCTGCCAGCTTTCTAACTTTCTGTCATCTTTGTTCATCCTCTTGTCTTCTGAGATTAAAGTGATTCTTTATTAACTACCTATACCATTAACGTGGTTGATATGCTGATTAAATTCTTTCCTAAAGCAATTCATCCTCCTGGAACCTCCTTCTTTTGTCTATTGTCGATTGAGCCAGAAGAAAAAACATTAGACTAAGTTACCTTGTTACAAGCCGATTCGATGATCCATTCCCAGAGTGATTGGTCCCAGATTTAGTTTGTCCTTTAGATGGTGAACTAAAAGCTCTTATGAGTTGTCTGCTTCACTTTGGGCATAAACCAAAACTGTGAATCCAGACAAATCAATCTCATATACATTTGTCTTGAATAGGTTAGGCAAGTGAAAAATTATCTATTCCATTATACAGTCTGTTACTGTTTTTTTTGGGAAGCTTACATATTTGGTGATCAAAGCCCTTGTAGATGTACAAACTTTCACCTTCTTCTGTCAATACCTATTGTTGTAGCTTGGTCCTTCTCAAAAAAACAACCTATTGTTGTAGCTTCTCATAGAGAGTATTATTGCATAACTTCTGTCACTTGATGTGCAGTGCCCAATAATTTCATTCTTTTGTGCAGGTATTTTCAGATTTGGAGCGTTCAGTTTGTAGAATGGTTCATCGCCAGGTTAGTTCCTCTCCGCTCTATGCTTTTGGTGAGAAGAAGGATAACTGACATGTCATTGCTAGATTTTTCTTTTTTGTGATAATACAAATTGCATTTAGTGGTTTCAACAAGAGAAGGTTGGTCTAGTGGAAGAGACCTCCACCTCAGATGAAGTTTGGCATTCAAGTCACCGAGGGGGAAACACTACTATTGGTTCATGGGGAGTTGGAATCTACTATTTTGACAAGAAAAAACAGTGTTTCATTTAGTTGAATCACTGTCTTTCTAGGTTCCAGCTATGATGTATGATTCACATCATCACTTGCTGTAAAAAAATGTCCACCCATCACTTGTCCATTCATTTAGAAGTTATGATCAGTGCACTAATATTTCAACAAAAAAAATGCAGCTTTAGATCAGTATCTGTGCAGTGTTATAGTCTGAAGTTTAAGAAATTTTTGATGGACTAAGTGACCAACTGGCTTCTTGTTATGGTTCACTCAAGTCAAGAAATGATTGGTTCTTCTAGGGCTCGTAATAATCTGGAAGAACAATTGGATTGACATGTATGCAAAACTGATCCTTCCATTCTGTTCCTCAGTCAAATTAGTGGGACTTGCTCAATTTGTAGATATAGTGCATAATTATAATTATAATAATTACTATTATTTGATAAGTAAAAGGTATAGACTTAGCTGCATTATCCTCCTTTTGAAAGGATTTATATAATTGAAAGAGAGTTGTTTCCCTGGGTTTGAGGAAGTGGTAGGACAGTGTTTTCTACAAATAATTCAGTTTATATATGTCTATATTTACATATAAGAGTAGGTAACCAGGCTCTGATATTTTTGCTGCCGCTGTAATAGAGAATCTTTTAGAATTTGGCTAACTTGTAGAGCTTTTTTGTGAATGCTTGCTCTATTACCTGAAAGATAACCAATGGCATAAGCAGGTTGCTACCATTGCATGGTTTGAAGCCGATTCTGTTTGTGGAAGTCATGCTGTTGCAATTCCCATTGTTCTTGTATTACCTTATCTTTTCCGTCTGTTTCAATGTCTTCGGCAATATAAGGACACTAAAGAGAAGACTACCCTGTTGAATGGTAACTTCCTGTCTTGTCTTTCGTCTTTTTGTTGCTAAGGAAGAGTGAGTTGCTTTGTCGGTAAATGCCAGTCAGCATTTTCTCTTAAAAGGTTTTTTTTAATGCACTTTGAAAGGAACAATTTCTCTCTGAATAGATAGTGCAGATTAGTCGCTTTCAACAATGATTAAAACTCCAAGAGCTGATGAAGAAAAGTGGGGAGGGAGATCACTAGCCTTCATTTAACTGTGGAACTAAGAATACCTGGTTGGCATTGAGGCTCATTTGGTGGGCTGAAATTTTCTGGAAATGGGTTGGCTTTGAGGGTTTTTATAGTGGTAGAAAGTTTTAGTGCTGATTGAAGATTAAAGCCTGAAGACTTGGAAGAAGTCTGATTCATTGTGAACAGTAATTGTTGGGAGAATGGAGTGAAAGATGATAAATTGTTTAATGCTTTGCTTACCCTGCTCTTTGTCATATTGGTTTCGTTCTATGCTTACATCTTTTGCTCCCTAAAAGAAAAATGTCTCTGAAGTAACCTGGAGCGTATCACATAATTTACAGTGTTACTCCATTTCAATGTTGACCCTACGAAAAGTAGTAATGTTTTAAGTTTTTCATTTGTTAAGGGTGGTCTTATACATAAGCTTTCTCTTCAACTTGCTTTTACTTGTTCAGATTTAAGCTTAACATTGGGTCGATAATTAATAGTGCTAATCATTAACATTTCATTTCAGCGTTGAAATATTCGACTGCAGTACCTGTGATATTTCTCTCAGCCCTTAAGTATCACGTCTTCCCTGACAACTGGGTTAATATTTATCGTCCTTTATGGCTTCTGTCTGGTGTGGTGAACTCGCTCTACTCATTCTATTGGGATCTGACAAGAGATTGGGACTTGAGGTCAGTGACATCTTTTTCATGCTAATTCTTCGGAGCTTTTAGCTAATTTTTCGGACTGCATGCGGGCACTAATGCTTTAGTTGTTATTTACCCAATTATTGCTCATCTGACTCACACTTTATTTTGGTTATCTATATTTTTCTTTCATTTTGCTGCCTTTCAACTGTTTCAACTGACATGCCTTATATTTTAGCATCTCAAATGCTGACATTGATTTTAAAATGACAAATATGACAAAGTACCGCCTTTTATTGATGTAGCATTCTTCCAATCAAACTCCTCTACCTTCCCACATTTTAAATTACATGTTTATTACTTTATTAAACATACTCCTAGAAATTTGATTGGGTAATCTATTAAAACATATATTACTCTTAAGCTTTGCAAAGTACTGCATAGAGATTAGATATTGAGTTCTCATGTTTGTAGTTTGCCCTATTTTGCATAGAATCTTGTGTAATTTGATTCGTACACTGCACTTTCCTACTCTACCACTGTGTCCTAATACCTTTTCTCTCTATTGATGCCTCCTTCCATCTATTTCCTTAATCTCTCTCTCTTGATGCCTGCTTCATCTACTTCCACTATTCTACACAAAAGAACCCTTCTTGAAATCTCTGTTTTTTTAACTGAATTCCTAAAGTTGTCAAAGGAGCATATACATTTCACAAACTCGGACAATAAAATAAGGGGTGAAAGCTCATCAAATTAGAATTGTTAACACTTAGTTCACACAAAAAATTGAAACAAAAATGACAAAAGTACTACCTTAAAGAGAAAGGTTGACAGAGATGCTAGAATATAAGATTACAAGACAATGAAATGTTGTCTCCAAGGGGATGTCTGATTGGTCGAGGCATGGGAGTGACAACCTAAAGATCCTAGGTTTGAATCCCAGCTACAACACTCGGCATGAGTCCATCTGCTCCAACATTTGTGGGTTTGATTATCTGGATTGTTGGCAGTTTGTGTTGATGGACTGGATGAGTTGCACACAAACTAACATGGACACCACTTCTATGTTCAAAAGAGAAAAAGAGAATGAAAATTTTGAAGTTGAGTTGAACTTCACAGCATGTTATCGAGTATGACAGGAGTAAGCATGTGCTACTTTTTGCAAACAACCAAGAAATTGTAAGTAAATAAAATCTCTTATCAGATCTGTATTTTCTTTACTAAATCACCATTTAAGCATAAATTCCACTTGAAATGAAATTAGTGAGGGATTGGTGTGACAAAAAAATTATAGGAGATGGGCCCCAAGGGCTTTGTTCAGAGCCCAGTGTGATATGTGGTATAGGCGCACCTCACATGTTCGTTCCCTACCACGAACACAAAACTGGGTAATGAAGTGGAGATGGATAAAGGGGTGGGCTCATTGTTCGCTGAGTTTCAAAACTTGGCCAGTTTGGCCTGGGGGATTTCTTGGTTTACAAAGAGGCTATAGGAGATGGAGACAAAAGGGTTAAAGGATGAAGGGTGAATCACGGTAATGGTTAAAATGATGACTTGGAGGGGATGTGTAAAAAATCAATTCCCATGTTTTTAACTTTCATCAACACATTTATAATAGTCTGCCACATACCACTTGTTACTTTTATTAGATGAGTCTTTCTGAGATTGTTCTCTTGTTACTTTTGTTAACTCAAATATACTTCTTCTTTCTGCTAGTTGCTTCACTCGGATTTTCAAGTTCAGCAGACCAAATGCATTATCATACTTGTTATACGGGCGGAAATGGGTAAGCTTATGTCTTTTGCTTATACCTACTGCTTCCATAACTCTGTAAGTTCATTCTACTGGTTGATCAGTTTACCAGTTTATTGTGTAATACACAATGACAAATTTTTTTTCTAGACTAAGTTAAGGGAAAATTCGATGATTCTATTGGTGGTCCCTTTATCTTTATAAATCTGATTGAAGCTGGAAATGATGTTAGATTTCTTGATAATTTTAACAATTACATTACCCTCCATAGATGAAGATCTTGTTAGCCTCTAAGTTGGCATTTCTGATATAAATTTCTTATCATAAAGTATCGAGGGTGTAGTTCTTTGACCATTGGGAACTTGCAGGTCTACTTTTGGGTAATTGGAACCAACCTCATCCTTCGGTGCACGTGGACATACAAGCTTTCTTCCCATCTCCGACACAATTATCTCACAGTGTTTGCAATAACCGCACTTGAGATCTTCCGTCGTTTCCAGTGGGCTTTCTTCCGTGTAGAGAATGAGTGGAATAAGATGAACTCTAAACAAAATATTCAACTCTCCACGATTGACAAGCCAAATGATGAACAAAAATTACTCGACCCAAATGGCTACAGTGTATAGACTATGGAACATTACAGATCCTACCAACTTCATTGGAGTCAACTGAACAACTTTCTTCAAGCCAGGCAGAAAGGTTTTATGGGATCGCATTTTTCCTCTTTATGATACCAGAATTTCTTGTCAATAGTATAGTACGACCTTGCAGGTCAAGAGACATTAGATAAAATACAAGATTCAACCAGCATTCCTTTTCGGGGAAACTAATCCCTCGTAGTTCTTTGTTGGGCATTTAAATCATTTTTTTGTTAGATACTAATGCCTATTTTTGAGGTAAATGTTTTGAACTTTATGGTATCTCGAGATTATTTCATTTTTTCGTACAGCAAATCATGCTGGAATTTATAGTTCATTAGTATTGATGAGATCCTAGTATCAAGTGCTTGTGAAAATGACAGAACATCTGAATTTTTTGATAGATTGACACTTGTGGGAATATTTATTAGTTGCTTTTGTACTTTCAGTTTCTCCTAAACATGATAATTCACTCCTGTTGTGTCAGGTGCTAGTAGTGGTAGGGTTTTAGTGTCTTGAACTTCTTATGTTATCACATACATTATTGATCACTTTATAAATATAGCATTTGTCCCTACTTTTATTCCAGCATTTGAAGAGTTGAAAAAAAAAAGATTCTTGAATTTCATGATCTTAAACTAAAAATATGCACCAAAATGTTGACCTAATCACGCTATGTAAAACTTAGAGTTATTGGAGAGAGGCGTTGCTCGGATAGCAAGTATCTATCACTTTTAACTTTGATTGTGAGTTTAAGAGAGAGAAAGTATAATGGATTGTTTTGTAAATGCAACAAAAACACTTGGAACTCCCTTCACATGTACAATAAGTGGCCCTAAAAACTCATCACAAACTAAAACTAAAAAAACCCAAAAATTTGTCTCACCAAACTTTAGTGCAAATTTAGCAATGAAAAAATAGAATTGACATTTGCAAGTGAGGCTATTATTCTTTCTTCCTTTTGTCTTTTCTTTGCAATATTTTCTTCTTTTCTCATCCACTATTTACAACCACAACATTATCTCACCAACATATACTGTGTGGCTTCAATTTGGCACCAAACTTTAAGTATTGGATATGTTGTCTATTCACATAATGTGCTAACCCCACTTACCTGTTTTCTGTTCTGTTCATAAAAAAAAGTTCCATCCACATAATTTTCATAGTTTTGCATTTAAACAAAAACAAAAAAAACATATCATTTTCATCAACAATCATGCCATTCGAAAACCATAGTACACTTTGAACATGCATTAATGGCTTCCACCATATGTTCTTCAATGAAATTGGAGTTTCAACAAATTCCCGCCAATTTTTGTATTTGAATTTGCGATAGCGGGCTGATATACATAGATTATGCACTGATTATATACATCTGGCGGTTATAATTAGTTTAAGTGTTTTTTCTATGGAGAGAATTTCACAAAAGGAACATGTTTTAGTTGATTATGGTCCACAAAGATCTTTTGAGGGTTCACCAAGTGATATGGACATGGATTTTAACGATGTTTTCGGAGGTCCACCGAGGCGATTTTCAGTACAAGAAGCAAGAACAAGGCACAGTTTCAATGATTCAGTAGAATCTGAAGAGGATTCAGCAGGTGTATCGCGAAATTCGTGGAATGGATTCAATGAAAAGCCAGTTTTTGGGGAAGAAAATGTTAACAGGAGGCGAAATAAAGGTGGTGATTTCTATGATGATATATTTAAAGTTGATGAAAAATCTTACAGCCCAAGCCCTGTTCGACCTTTGTCACCAAAAATTGAAGCTTTTGGTACTTCACTCCCAGCTCAATTCAGGTATAGTACCTCTTTTTCTTTTATATAGAAGTATTTAAGTTATATATACGGTCAGCATAAAGAATATTTACGCTATTAGTGGTGTTATTTTGAGTACCACAATGGTGGAATGAAAGAAAAGTGATCTCTTTATATGATTTCTGCAATTCATTTTGCCCCAAAGTCCATTTCTTTTATCATGGTATCAGTGTCAGACTCATCTCAATTCATTGTTTACCTGATGTTGGGCCTCATCTTATATTTGTCCACGTTCTAGGTGTTCAGTCTTGGGTGTGGGATGGGGGAGGGGAGGGGGAGGAGTGTGTTGAGTCTCAAATCGGTGAGATGAGGAAGGATTGGTCCATTTCATGAGCTAGCTTTTGGAGTTGACTGAGACTAAAAGTTCATTTTTTTGTATGCGTGATTGTGATATTTTATAGGTTATATCATGGTTGCTGTGAAATGTTATGTGTTGTTGTAGGTCAACTTAGCCTAAATAGTGTAAAAAATCTTTACATATCCGTACTTAGAAATTAAATTCTACATGGATTCTGTTTTCTCAGTTAGGTGTGCATGTAGGCCTATAAATCTAAAAAATATATAGTTCTTTAGCTGTCCATTTTTGGGCACCATGCTAGTATTGAATAATGGTATATGCTGGTTCTGTTTTGCATTGTTTTGTTGCTGCTGCTGTTCTTTTTCTCAGGATGCTCTGAACTGTTTCTCTTATTAGTTGGCGTGTCTGTTTTTACTGTCATATTTCCTTATTTCGTAAGTGTTCTAATTTGCTGTTGTTGAGCTTAGGGTTCTTCGGAAACAGCCTCTCTACCTCATTAGGTAGGGGTAAGGTCTGCTTACACTCTACCCTATCCAGACCTCACATGTAGGACTAAACTGGGTGTGTTGTTTTCGGTATATGCTGATTGTTTGTCTATTGAATTGTTCCGAACTGCTGTCTCTAGCTGTTAAAGAAACCGATCAAATCTAGTTCTAACTTTAGTAGTAATAGTGGTCGGATTTTCTAAGAAGCAGTAGTGTAATTGTCATATTGTTGCTTCATAGATTGGTTGTAAGTGTTTGTTTCCTGTCCAGCCTTCCTGCCAAGTTGACGAAAACCACAGATCTTCCCACGTTTGCTTCGGGAAGTCATAGTCCACACAGGAAGCAAGAAAAAGAGATGAAAAATGATGTTCCTGTATTCTATCGTCAAAGTCCATTATCACGTGAAGGTACTGTTATTGGTGATGATTTAAGATACATGTCTGAACCCGATGAGCAAGATATAGGAGGGCATCTAAAGAAGAGCGGAGAAAACATGGAAGATTCGAGTAGTGAATATCAATTTCATTTCTCCATATACAAGTGGGCAGGCAAAGGAGTTCCTATGCTTGTGTCACTGAAGGGAGGGAAGCATTTCAAGTCTGAAGAGAAGATAAAATTTGAAAAATGCTCCAGCTCCAATGCAAGGATGGAGAAAGACAACACGTTTACCAGCTCGCCATTAGGTGGAAACGTCAACTTCTCCAGGGATGCGAATTTTCACTCCTTCAGTACGAGAAGTAAGAATCCTGAGAGCAGTGACAAGGGAAATGGTATCGTTGGGGAAACTCTCGGCATTCCAAAGTCAAAATCTGTTCAGAGTTTTAAAGATGATGTTGGAGTTTATGACACTATGTTAGCAACTGAAAGAGAAGTAGAAGAACATCAATTCAGAAAGAAGACAGGTTTAAGTGACGGAATCCAGATAGAAATTAAAAAGAACTCGGAAGAAACCAAGAAAGCACAGCTGAAGCCTCTACGTGCATTTTTAGTTAATGTGGCTGAGGAAAAAGGTACTTACTGATTTGCAACCTGGAAATTACAGACAATTGTACTTGCTTTACACAAACAAATGTCTCTTATTGCTTTGCAGGGGACGTTAATATGGCACAAGAAACAGAAAGGAAGAGTAACACTGTTAAAGTTACGCAAGCAGCAAAAACAAATGTTAAAGTCAAGGAAAATGTGAAGAAAATTGATGATGAGGCTGATAATAAGTTGAAGAAAGGTGATGTTGAAGTTAGCGAAAACACACAAAAACGAGATTCACAAGCTAAGAAAAAAGGGAAGAGAGGTCCTGATAAAAAAATTGTAGTAGATACAGGAGTAAACAGAAGTAGTCCGTCAAGTTCTCCAAAAAGATCTGCCGAGAATTCTACTAAAGCTGGAATTAAAGGAAAGGTTCAAGACTTTGTAAAGATGTTCAACCACGAGGTTCATTCAACGCCCCAAGAAGGCGATAGTAGAAGTAAAAGCTATAAATGGAAAGCTAGCAGCAATAGTGGAGTTGAAAGTGAAAAGAGTTATAGCATGCCAAAAGCAAATGAGAAAGTTCAGTTGCCAACGGTTAACAAGACACAAGATGCAACCCCTAATGTACCAAACTCCTCCTTAGTACACCTATGATTTCTAAAATCTTCCTTTATTGGATTAGACTTCCATTTTGAGGTCCCAACTTATGGAGGCACGGGGACAGTAGGTTCATCGTTGCTCTATTGGTAGTGATCTGGAAAATTTTTGATTCTGTCTCTTGCTTTTTGCAGGTAGACAAAAATTTTGACAAGCTGGGGAAAACAACTAAATATTCCCAAAGGAAAACAGAGATTCCTCAGACTAAAGACTATTCAGATCAAAAGGCTGCTCCGTCAACTAATGGTAAGTTATACTCCCTCTGTTTCAATTTGTTTGTCTAGTTTTGACTTGACATAGAGTTTAAGAAAGTAAAGAAGACTTTTGAATCTTGTGGTTATAAAGATATATAGTATGTACCAAAATACTCTTTAATTTTGTGGTCTTAAACATGTCATATGTAAAATTAGAATTAAATTCCAAAAAAGGAAAGAGACATTCTTTATTAAACAGACAAAAAGGAAAGTAAGACAAACTAATTGAAACAGAGGGAATATTTATTTAGTTGAAACAAGAATCTCGACCCACTGAATGATGAAATTTGTTTCAGTTTCTTTACTTATATTGTACCTGCTTCTACCTTGGTTGATACATGAGAATGTCCAATCCTATTCTCTTCTGAAAAATATATTGCTAAAGAGAAAAGTTGGTAAACCATTTCAGGTTAACTATAAGCAGCTAACTCTTCATTATCGTTCTAAATTTAGTTAAATTAGTTTTTTTCTTTCAATTTCAATAGTTCATTTCCACAGTATCCTTGCACATGTTACCGAAGCGTTGGTACTGGCAGCATCACCGCTTGCAATTCTGGTCCTTAAATCAATTCCACATTTCTATGTTTATTTCAGAGTCAAGACGAGATGATCGAAAAGTCTCAGTTGGAAACATGGATGATCTCTTTGGTGGAAATTTTGTGGTATGTATACTTCTCTAAGTTTCTAATTGACTGTTCGTGAGAATTTATGTATCTGGCATTGAAATTTTATGCCATAACCAAAAAACAATAATAATGCTAGGACTAGAAGAGTGAAATGATATTAGAGAAAACTGAAGAATCCAATTTTAGAGTCTGCAACTTGTACAATTTGATGCCTTAGTAGGTCAGGCAATATGACTTCAGATCGTTGCAATACTTGTGGAATGGCTCAGTTGTAAAATTAATACTAATGAGATAGTTTACCTTTTAACAGGTGGAAGAATTATTTGAAGATCCGGACACAGCTTCACAAACTAATGGAAAATCCGAGGACAACCAAGTAACTTATTTCTTTTTTCTCAGTAACTCTGTAGCATTCGAGCATCCGTAACATGGTTGTAATCATTTGCTATGAACTTATAGGCTTCAGATGCTAAAATTAAGCAATGGTCACAAGGGAGGAAAGGAAATATTCGTTCATTGCTATCAACGTTACAATTAGTAAGATTGTTTCCTCTTTTACTTAACAATTCCTGTAGCTTATGTTGAGGATTCAGTTGATGATTATAATTTTAAGTTTTATAAAATCTATTTCTATTGTTATATTCGTGGAAAGAAACATGTCTTTGCTTAAGGTCAGGATTTGCTAATTCTTAAAGCACAATCATTTTTAAACAGGTTTTATGGCCCGAGAGCGGTTGGAAGCCTGTGGCCTTAATGGATTTAATCGAAGGAAATCAAGTGAAGAGAGCTTATCAGAGAGCGTTACTCTACATACATCCAGATAAGCTCCAACAAAAGGGAGCTGCTGCTCACCAGAAATACATTGCAGCAAAAGTTTTTGATATTCTGCAGGTACCTTATAATTTTGTCAAGCAGTACTTATTCCACAGCCAAAAGTCCAGTATCTGCACTAGATATACGAAAACTAATATTTAACTAGAGCGGCCCATTAACTCTCTTATCCCATCTAGATCGTACTTTCATAGTTCGATCAGTACTAACTCTCATTCCCAAACAAATTGGGGTCGGCAACTGTACGTCATAATGCTTTGATTTGAACCATGAAGAGGGGTTATCGGTGAGGCTTAAATTCAGTTTATGGTAAAATCTAGGATCCACTGGTTACTGGTTTGAGAAGCCAAGTATTACAACTTCATTATCATGTGAACACAACTGCAACATTTCCTCTTGTGACATTTCTGTGTAGCATACGAACCCTAAACGAAACCACCATTCGAATGAAGTTTGCAGAAAATCATGCAAGTTAAAACATATAAGTCAATGCTTGTTCTATACATCATAATTCTACTACTACTCCCTCCGTTTCAAACTGTTTATCCAGTTTTAATTTAGCACGGAATTTAAGAAAGTAAAGAAAACTTTTTGAATGTCGTCATCTTAAATTAAAGATAGGTAGAATGTATGAAAATGTTCTTAGTCCTGTGCTTTCAAACATGTCATGTGCTAAGCTAGAATTAAAGAGTTTCCCAAAAAGAAAAAGACATTCTTTCTGAAAAAGACTAAAAAAAGGAAATTAAGCAAATAAATTAAAATGGAGGGAGTATTACTGTGGCCATCCTACTAAATTGCCCCATAATTCATGAGACTAAATCTTTTGCTTGTATTGTTGAATCATAAAAGTGCTAAGTATGTTTGGTGCAGGAAGCTTGGGATCATTTCAACTTAATTGCTCCTATGTAACACTCAGATATGCGATGTGGTATCCGAGGAGGCGCAGAAACGAAAAAACTCTATTCATCTGTGTACATACCAGGCAAATATGTCATACATATCCTCTCCATACAACATACCAAAATCTGGCTTTTCTATAGTTATACATAGATAACAGACTTTACTCAAAGTTCATATATTCTTTTTTTCTACAGCAGAGTTATGAGTTAGTAGTAATTGTTACAACATCTGATAGTAGGCAGCAGGAAGCTAGCCTTATTATACAAAACTACCCTTCCATATAGATCGTCATGGCATGAACTTTGTCAATAGATTCCTAGCTTCACTTGCTTGTGATTGCAACCATTCCCCGAAAAAAGGGGAGGATGGATGTAATTCCGAATTCTACTCCTGAAGTCAAGTCTTTCATTACTAGGATTGAAGTAAAGTACTTCCCAGTTGCTCATTTCCCAAAGCCCTCCTTTCTACTTAAATAGAAAGATTCTTTGGGGAACTGTGAATTTAGTTGGATTATCAATCACTTTCTGAAACATCAACACAACTCTAAATCCTCAGGTTAGGCTACGTACACACCACCCTCCCCAGACTCTAGTCGTGGAACTACATTGAATATATTATTGTTGTTGAAAGATAGCTACAAATAAACGTTCACGTAAACTGGATCACTAAAAAGTTGGTGTTTGTCTACTTGATATAACAGATTTAATGTTGGTTTTAGAAACAAGAGACAAAAGCAGCTGTACTTCTTCATGATAAAGCTGTCAATCTTGTAAAATGTGCATGATGAAAATTGACTTGCATTATTGTAGTAGAGCAAGAACTAGTACTTGTAATAAACTAATCCTTAATGGTACATAAATATTTGATTTTCCAAAGATCCATGCCCTTTTGTAATTGGCTACAATACTGGTCCCCTACTCCAAAAAAAATAAAATAATGTTTTGAGTGAAATATTGAAAAATCAAGATTTGGGACCCCTTGTTGTGACCTAAATGGGATAAGCCTAAATAACTAGTAATAGAAAATTCAAATCCTTAAACAATCAACTTCATAGTTGCCCCCCACTAATATCATAAGGTATCATATTCTAAAGTCATAAAGTCTGTTGTAAAAGTGACTCAATGAACATAGGCTCTACTTTCTATAAGCAAATAATTACAAATTCAGAATTTAAAGATTCTAAATTCTAATATATATATATATATATAAAGTAGTTGAGTTTTGATGAATCAACAAGCACGATATATTACTCATCATTTAAGGAATGATTATTGCTCAATGTTTTTGGGTGGTTTAGCTTACAAATTACTATACTGTATATGTGGTATACATATTTATACATAATATATACACTAGTAAACTATGTTGATAAAATTAATCGATCGAACGATATATATATATTTGGAACTTTTTCAAATACTTTTTGTCTATACATCCTCACTTATCCAATTGGTTTTGGTCCTCCATGTGACTCACAAAATTTAAAGTCAACTTGTTAATGATAGGGAATTCAAAGCAAACACTATTGTTTCACTTAGCTTAGACATGTTCTTTTCTTGAATATTTTGAGCAGAAAGCAGCAACAAAAGTGTGGATTTTTTTTTTTTTAATTTATTGTATTTATAAAACAATTTGTGAGAAAAATGTCATAAGTTTTAAAATGTGTGACTCACAAAATAATTTTTTTTCAAAAGAAGTGAATAATATTTCTTAGCGCAATATATTAAAGGATCGTAGTGATATGAATAAAATTTCTTCATTATTAATCGAAAATTTTGTTTGAGCTTGGAAAAAAATTGGTGCGGAAATTTTTTAGACTTATATAATGAAAATTTAATTAATCAAATTTTAATACGAGTGTACCAGAGAAAATAAAAGAAAAATAATGTATGTAGGGACTGGTTGGTAGAAGAGGCCAAATGACCTTGGTCTCTATGGCCAATCTGCCTTTTTCTAAGGATACAAATACGAGATGGCACGTTGCTGAGCTATTATAAATTATTTATTTATCTTAGGGTTTAGGCAATAGGAAATTTAGGACCATATTATATAAATATATTCAACGAATGGGACTTCTCTATTTTTAATCAAAAGTTTTAAATTTGAGTTTTGAATATATAGTAAATTTTGATGGACTCGCTCAATTTGAATTTACTCAGAGGTGTCATGGCGAAGAAAAAAAACTAACTTGTTACTTCATCCTATCCTAAAAAAAATTAAAAATTTCAGTGTTTGATATTATGATTCGATTAATTTAGATTTGCGTTGAAAAATTTAACGTGTTTTGGCGATTTCATATTTAAAACTCGAATCGAAGGTTTAAGGTTTGAGTTTTGAATAAAAAATGCTTGACATTCTAAAGTGTAAAGTTTTAACGTGAATTAGTTAAACTTTAAAAATGGATATCAAATATGGAATGATTAACCAAAAAAAAGGAATGGACTAAAATTTCGCTATATATGGGGCACGTGGTAGTCCAAATGTGCTAATCAATGTATTTAGAATTTAGTCGTTATTTTCACAAATGTTTTTAAGGCCATCATAATATATTAGATTGTCATATTAGTTTACAAAATTTTTAAGATGAGCGTCTAATATTTTTTATGAAAACTTTAGTTTGTTCGAAAAGGATTTTTAGATTATAATTTTATTTTTATTTTTTAAAAAAGACATTTACTAAATAACTATAAAAAAAAAAAAGACATAATAAACAGAAACTTTAGGAACCATTATTGTTTCATTTGTAAATATATATATAAGGGCATATTTGAGTTAATTTGGTAAAGTACAATGAAGGATTTAATCTTCAACTATTAATTAATGATAAATTGTATTTAATCTTCAACTATTAATTAATGATAAAATTAAAACCATTTTTGCATAAGTTCAGTGATAAATTTGAATCTTTACCCAATAAAATGAAAATTAATACTTGTTTGAAGGATTAAAATGGATCATAATATATTGTTTTCTTTCTTCTTTAAATGTAGAATAAATTATGCTTCTTTTTTCTTTGCAAAAAAATTCCACATGTTTTTTCATTAAATTTTTGGTCAATTTAGCTTGTGACTTTTCTACTCTAATTTTAACTTTATTCCAAGAGCTTTAAAAACACACAGTAAAGGAATAAAAATATAAATAGATCCTTTAGAGCTTTTAAAGACCACAGAAGAAAGGATAATAGCAATTTTGGTCCTTCACTTATTAATAAATTTTTATTTCAATTATAATAATATAAGAATTAATATATTTAACTTTAAATTTTAACTAACATATATGTCTTTTGATCTCCTCATACATGAAATCTATCATATCGGGTTTGATTTTCAAATCATGTAACATCTATATACACCTATTTTCTTTTTATAATGAGACCAAAAATCATGTTATGTTGTTAGATAATCAGTGAATACATATTTCACCAAACCAATTAATATGAAGTAAACCTATACTCTAGACTGGTTCTAGACCAAAGTGATAAAAGACAAAGGATCGTATATCATATCACAATATAATAAAAATCGTCTTTAAAGAAAAAAATCTAGCCGATCTTTAAGTTTGTTATTATCAAATATTTTCTCTGTTCATCTTTACTCATTCACTATGTTATTTTGAGATATCCAATAATACTTGTGCATTTATAAAACCGATGAAGAAGTATTCATTTTGTATCTATTTTATCCTTACTATTACATACAATTCATTCAACGTTTAAATGTATGACTTATATTTCATAAGAGTGATTTGGTGAAATTGTCGTTATCATTTCTGCTTCTAGTTAATAGTGGACAATTATTATCGGACAAATGAGCTATAAGCTAAGAGGAACAATTATTAATTAATTTAGAATTTAGAGAATTTGTGAATATCCACAAGTTAAGGAATTAAAATTGAACTTTTTAAGTTATTAAAGATTAAATGTAATTAATCAGATATTATAAGGATTAAAATTAAATTTTATCAATAATCAAAGGACTAAATATGTTATTAATCCCAATAAAAATTAAGAAAGGAGAGACAGAGTGTGTGTCTCTGTATTTTCTTTCTTTTGTCAGTTTCTGCTTAGCTTCTGAAATTTAGGGTCCCTTCAAATTCCTCTCTCTTTGTTTTTTTCAGTTCTTTTACTTATATTAACCAAAGCAGAATTTTACTTTATTCTGAAAAATCTTAGCTTTTTTCACTCTAAATCTTTTCAGAAAATCATGAATGTGTGTGAAATACTCATGAAGAGACACAACTAGGGATGTTCTGTTTGTTTGTTTTTTCACCATTTGCATTATAGTTGTGTGTGTGTATGGTCAAGAAAAGCTTAAAGGTGGAGTCTTTGGTATCACTTCTAATGGAAAATTGTAAGTCTTTCATTTTAAATTTCCATCTTCCTCTTCTTCTTTTTTGTATAAATGTTTTTAATTCAGGGTGGATGCAGGTTTAAGTTATCGAGTTTATCTGAACTCAGTACTTTTGACGTGTTCGTTAAGATTATGATAAATAGTAAAGATTGTTGTAATTCTTAAAGATTGAATCTTTTGTTGAGTTCAAATCCTGGATCCCCATATGAGTTTCTTGATGTTTAATCAAATGCTGTGGCTTTTGAATTTTATTGTTGTGCAAAGTTTGGATTTTTCTTAAATTTATGTGGTTGAGTTATGTCCACATTTGAAATTTTGTGAACCTGCTATTTCTTGTTCAAGAATTGGTTGAATCTTTTTGTTCACTGCAAAAGTTTCAATCTTGCTGTAAGATCTGATATAGTACTGGTCTTTTTACATGTTGAAGCTGTGATTCTGTCATTATTTCTTCTTTTTTCTTCTGAGTTTCAGTTTTATATTCTTTTTGCACCTTTTTTTGGTTTCCTACATGAATTTCATTGGCCTTCTCTTTAGAAAGCAGCATTTCAGAACTGGGATTTGTATCTATATTTGGAGGAATAAAGTTTACTGTACATGTTTGAATCTAATTATAGGTGCGCAGAGAGGATTTTCACTAAGGAGGTTCGGAATAGATTCTCAGTTGTGTCGAGGTGGTTTAATATGCAATATATACATAATTATCAGAATTGATCTTACATATAGTACGTATTTCTCCGTCGAAAGGATTTGGATGAACCCTTTCCACTACCCCGGCTCCACCCCTAATGATAAGAGTCACATAAATAGCTCTTTTTTTATTTGAAGGAATAGTGAACTGTTTGTTTCTTTGCTATGTGGTGATTACTTGTCCAAAAAGGCAGAAGTCTAATTTCTTTTAATTTATGTTATTTTGGGGATATTTATAATTTGTGGGATCTGCTTACTTCATACCTTTTCATTTGACTTTTGAACTATCAATCCCTTCTTGTCTATACATTTCCAAATGTGAGAGTTATTAATCATATTAATATCTTCAATAATTGTGTGAGACAACCCTTTAGTCGAACTACTTCCTGAGTTCCTTTTTAGAACTGTCATTTTTTTCCTTTCCCTACTTTGACCTATGTTGCTTGGACTCTCCAAAAATGTTGCTTCAGCCGTATCGGATCTCCGCAAAAGCACTACTTTTGGAGCAGCCGACACACACCCACACACCCGTTAGATTTTTTTGAAGAGTCCAAGCAACGTAGATTTTTGACCTAGTTTTGGACTAGAAAATCATCAGAATGAGGATTAGGAGCTTACGTAAGTATACAGTTAAAACCAGTACGTCGGCTAAGATGAAGAAGTGTCAATTTCATTTAATGCTTTTCAACTTAGGTAGAAATTGACATTATATAGTTAAAGATTATAATAATTAATGTGTCTTCTTGTTTTTGTTTTGTTTGAAGAATGCTAGTTATGGTTAATAGTTAATGAATAATCTGTCTGATTTATGCTTGTACGAACAGACAATTAGATTGTCTATATCAGTACGGGCTTGTCTGGTTGCTGGTTATAGTTACTCATGATTAGTTATACAAGGCTTAATTTAACATTTAAGTATTCATGTATTATTAGTCATTGTATTAGTTAGTCTATCTTCAATCTCGCATATAATAATACATAAAAATTGACTCATAAGTCATAACTTATACTTGTTTTAATAACCAAACACCATATTTGGTGTGCTAATTCTTATACAAAGCAACTAAAAAGCTACCAAACATGATATTGTATTAGTTATGCTAGTTTTAATACATGAATAATTCCCTTCCTAATCAACGACCAAACGACCCTGTTGTGCATTAGCAAATATCTACTAGATGAGCTAATTAAAATTGAACTTCCAGTTCTGCTCTTGAATTAAAGTATGTAGATATAAGAAAGAGCTGCAATAATGGATGCAGACTACTGAGGATTACATACTAGAGTTAGTTGTTTCCAACTTATGCCACAAAGTTGACTTTCTTGGAAATGAAAGAGATGGATATATTCTTGCTTTTCTTTAACTTCCCTCTCTCCTCTCTCTCCCAACTGAAGATTCCTTCTGAAATTATCTTTTATGGGAAGTTCCTCACAACTGTTATATGTTCACTTACCTTTGTTTGTTTAAATACTCATTTGTTAATTGAACAATTCAAACTTTGAGAAGTCATAGTAGGGCCTTGTCGCAATGATGATTAAGTAGAAGGTGGCAGCAGCTATATATTATATATTATCCTCAAAGGATCAAGCTGTATCATAGAATAGCTAGCATGACTAGTAAAAGCAGGCTGTTAGCTAAATATCTTCCATTAATACACAAAAAGAGTCTGGAATTGTGTGATATGTCTGTTTTAAGGAACTAAAAGTGCATGGACAAAGGAATGTAATGTGCTACGTCAAGTACAATTGTTGTAATGTTCTGATGTGAAGTTGGATGGAGAACATTTGGTACGGAAGAATTGGTCATAAATTATAATTCACATATTTCATGGCATGCTAATAAAAAATGTTGGTTTTGGATGGACGATATGTAGTCAGATAAAGCAAGCATATTGTAGTTTGTTACCAGCATGTTGTTCTTAACCTCTGGTTTCATATATAATGCATTAGATCTCTCAGAAGACAGCTTCCAGGTTAGCAAACAGTATGTGCCATGTTATACGTGGTCAACTATGAAACATTTCATGTTTCCCTCTGAATCATTTTATAGAAACCCAGTGATTTTGTTAAGCATAGTAGTTTAAATAAGGAAATTTCTTGAAAGCACAAGGCTAATGTTTTCTTCAAATGGGTTGGTCTTGTTTTTGTACTGGTGTACTGGCACACATGAAAATAACTAGTTTTCGTACTTACCATTATCATATGGTTACTAGTTCTAATTTGAGACGGACTTGTATATGATCAAAATCTGTATTTTAACTCGATTTATGGAGGTGAAAAACTAGAATGATATGTTCTTTTAGATGGAAAACATGCCCTAGTGATTTATCCTTTTGCTTTGCTGTTCTCATATTTAACTGATATCATTGGTTGATACATAGAAACATTGGCATGATTAAACTTCATCTGGTTTTCTATTAAATTGTTGGAATTGAATTGTGAGAAAAGAGCTATGATTATTTATCTTGGTGCAAGATTCTTTCTTTGGTGCATTACTAATTTTCCCTTTGCATTTTTTCTTTTCTTGTTCTGAAGACTGACTTCTTAAACTTTAGTATGAAGCCTTATGCATTTCTGTTAATGCAGATGTACAAGACGCCGGTGAGCTTTGAGTGAATCTTATTTTGCATAGTAAAAGGAAAATGTCATTACAATCAAAGAAAGGATGGAAATCAGTCATGCCCCTCCGTCTGAAGACCAAATCATCAGCACATTTTTGTTTGCTCCCCAAAACGAAGTCGGATCGTTTTGCTCCTGGTGAGACACCAGTTTGTCTCAATGTTTATGACTTGACACCGATGAACAACTATGTCTACTGGGCTGGTTTTGGCATCTTCCATTCTGGTGTGGAAGGTAAGAGTTATTATTTAAGTGTGCACTTAGGGAAATTATCCTTTCCTTGTAAATATATGGTTCTATATGGATTTGTTTTCCTATTCTAAACCTCGATTTTACTAATCGATTAATGAGAGAATTGCATCTACGAGATGATATTTACCACATTATCATATGTTTATCTGTCATAAATTTCATTTAACTTTAATGAGATCAAAAATGTTTGTGATGCTTAAATTCAGGATCTGAAACTTGCCTCTAGGGTTATTCATGTAACGAAAACAACAACTTGCCATTGTAATCTCACAAATGGGGTTTGGGAAGGGTAGTGTGTACGCAGCCTTACCCTGTCTTATGAAGGTGAAGAGATTGTTTCTTATAGACCCTTGACTCAAGTAAAGCAGATTCAAGAAGACAAGTGAGTAAAACAAATATAGTAACGTATCAGCCATGCTAAAAATAATTTAGAAGAGAACAAGTAGCAACAACAAAATGTACGATAAGAAGCAAAGGAAACAACATGTAACAATAAAATCGAAGAATGAGACAGTAGGAGAGTAATAATATTGATAGGGGAACTAGATAATACTTTACTACCTACTAACCTTTTACCATAATACTCGACCTCCATATCCTCCTACCTAGGATCATGTCCTCGGCAAGTTGCAGGTGCGTCACGTACTGTCTAGGGTATGTTCATGTAGTATACCCTAGAACTGTTTCATTCTCAGTTTGAATCTCTTTATGATTGGTAAATATATGAGCATGCATTGGAGCTTATTCGTAACATTTTCATGTCTAATAAATATTTGGTTTGCATCACAGTTTGTTAGTAGATTTCTACTTTTGACGTGATATAGCATTTGACACCTGTCGGTTCATCTTTGCATGCTTCCTGAAGAAGATACTTAGCAATTTTGGTGCTATAGATAGCAAATAGACTAATCACCTCATTTCATCTAGAGTGTTTACTTGGTACCTGCAATCTGTTTCTCATTGAAAAAATGCAGTTTCTGCAAGTTCTTTGAGTCGATTGGGATGAACCCTCAAGGTTCTCCTAATATTACACTAGCATGTGAAACTTGAGATGAAAATAATTTTGTGCTACTGCTAAGAAAAGACACGTCTCTAACTCAAATCTTGGACGCATCAACAATTTTCTTCTATGCCTCCTATTTTTGAACTTCAACTAATGTAACATTTACTTTACAGTCCATGGTGTAGAGTACGCATTTGGAGCTCATGATTACCCAACCAGTGGTGTCTTTGAAGTTGAACCGCGAAAATGTCCAGGATTTAAGTTTAGGAAGTCAATATTTGTTGGGACTACAAAGCTGGATCCGAATCAGGTTAGAGAGTTCATTGAGCATCAAGCTGCTGCCTACAATGGTGACTCCTATCACTTGATTGTGAAGAACTGCAACCATTTTTGCAAGGATATATGCCACAAGCTGACAGGGAAAAAGATTCCAAAATGGGTGAACAGGCTTGCAAAATTAGGTAACCTTTGCCATTCCACACCTCTTTATTTTGCTGTGCCTACAGTTAATATTGCCCAGAATGCCTTCTAGCTTTTAATTATTATCAATATCTGTGGTTCATAGAGAAATAAATCCCATCTTTTGTTTCTTTCTGTGTTCCACAACAAAAATCCATTTTCCCGCCATCTTGGCACTCAAGTCTACATGCAGTATTAATTACATAGCAAAGGTTCCATTTTCCATTGGTTCAGTTATAGTACACAAATTTGGTGGCTTCTCTTGCTCTATATGATACTATTGCATATGTACGGCAAGTAATTAATCTCGAATTTCCATTTTAGAGATATATTTCTTCATTTTTAGAACACAACTTTCCTGAAATAGAACATTTACATCTCTTTAAATAGGTATATCTTTGTCCATATTTTGGTTTTCCTTTCATGGAAAGTATAGCTAAAAGCGCATTATACAATTTTGTTTCCATAAGTTTGTCAACAATATCTATGAGATTTATATGTCACTGGACCTAATCAGACCTTGAGAAAAACTGTCTTATATACTTGCGCAATCTCAAGCACTTTATCTGCTTATGATGATGCTACTTGAGATGATATTCATAAATAAAAATGATAACTTCATATTGCCATTTAGCCATTGTGGATGACTCTCACCTCCTAAATGGACAGATACATGCTCCTTTTTGATGTCCTATTTGAAAAGAAAAAACATCGATTGAGTGATCATATTTTCCAGAAAAGCTTATTAACTACTCCTATTCCATTTCGTGTTTGCATATTTTCCTTTTTAGTCTGTTCCCAAGATGTTATCTATCTTTTTCCTTGGTTGTTGTAAAATTTTGGTTTATCTAGTGAGGAACAGTTTCACTCTACGTCAAATGATCAAAACTATAAGCTTTAGGCATCTAAGAATGACACATTTTTATTGAGAACTCTTTACCCCTAATGGCATGCT
Source organism: Solanum lycopersicum (assembly GCF_036512215.1). Classification (NCBI taxonomy): domain Eukaryota; kingdom Viridiplantae; phylum Streptophyta; class Magnoliopsida; order Solanales; family Solanaceae; genus Solanum; species Solanum lycopersicum. The sequence goes on along the minus strand of NC_090803.1, from coordinate 66,182,822 downwards.
CTTATATCCATAAAAGTGTTGTTGTAGCTGACCATGAGTTCCAAAAATACTTTTGGTATGTGACAGAAGTCTTTATTTCTACAATTTTATCTTATACTTGTGCCCTAATAAACACCGCGGTTTAAATAAAATGAAAGGAGTATTGTTCATAATATGGTGCTGCTCTTTTTTGTCTGCATAGGTTCAGCATTCAACTGCATGTTACCTGAGGCTTTGAAAGTTGCTGCTGTCGAAGACGAACCAAATGGCCCAGAGTATGATAGTGAGAAGAGAAGGTTGAGAAGTGCTTTCAGTTGTTTTTCTTCGATTTCAACGAGACAACAGAAGCTATCTACGTCTTCGTTGTTTCTACAGTCACCCGTTAAAGGTTGCTTACCTTCTTTGGAGTTGAGAAAGTCTACCAAATGCTCTTCAAAGGAAAAGTAAACATAATTTACTCTCAAAATTGTGAAGGCTACCCTATATGGTATTTTGAGAAAACTATAGAATGATAAAATTAACATTGTTTAAGAAGGTATACTATGTGTAATGTGGCATTGCCAGTATATACAATTTGCGCGTCCCTTTTATCTTGAGTAATTTTCTGGTTCATTCCTCGATTGATCACACGAGTATGCATCCACATAAAATAACAATCCACTTTACACGCCGCTTTACTAAGAGATGCAACATGTTGAAAAATGTTCAACATTGTTAGGCAATATGTGAGATCATATATGCTTAGTTTTGCGTTCTTCAAGGATTGAAAAGAAGAAGAGGTGAGTTCATCTGGGCTGAACTCATTTTTTCACAGAGAAAGACAAAGCTTTACATGATCGCGTTATATTGTCTAGTTACCGTGATGAAATTGTGTTATAAACAGCTTGTTACTTGTGCACTCCTTACCCACATAAGCTCACTTTTTGGTGTTATGAACTTTGGCATAATATATTTGATCAAATTAGTTCATCATAGGGAGAAACCCAAGAAAAATGTGATGCTAAGAATTACTGGACCAAATTTACAGAACATGAGATGATAACATCAATGGCATCTCTGAATGACAATCTTCAACAGCATATAAAATATATCAATGGCATTGCATCTTCACAACACCCACCCACCCACCCAACAACGGCGTCTCCCACCAGTGACAATCTTCAGTAGCATATAAGGCATACAGAAAAGAGACGCAAAAAGAGAAATAAAGATGTGAGAAATGATATTTGAGATAGTGTTGATGTGCCTCCAACATACTTGATTTTCTGATCTTTGAATACATTTAGCCAAAAAAACAAAAATGAACAAGAACCTTTAGTACTCCTGATAACCAAGTAGCAGGTGAAGAGGCGGCTTTAGTGTCTAGCTCAGGAGCAATCGTCAAGGAAAATTAGTGGGGAGTCTATTCACATACCGGAAGAGAGGGAAGACACTAACCTAACCTTGGGAGTTACATTCAACCCAGACAGCAGCACTAGCTGCTACACTGAATTCACCTTTTCGGGTGTGTCAAAACGGAAGGTAAAATGAATAGGAAACAGAGATAATTGAGCATGTAACACCACTGGCTGTGGCCAAAGAATGTTGTCCATAGGTCCATTTTCATTGATATAGACACAAAGAATGCTTCATCTGGATAAGCTATCTTCATATAACTTTTGCAAATAATAGAATCACAGAATGAATATACAGATGGCGAACCCGAATTATTGTTGACAAAACAAACCTGCAGGAACACCAAAGAGATTCTTCAGATAAACAAATGTCCAAAGATGCTTGTTAAAACATTGCCTAATTGTCATGTAACACAGGATATACACAACACATACAACCTCTCAAACTGGAAACCTGAACAACAAATGTCCACCCAGGATTATCAACAAAGACAGAACACCCAAATTTTCTTATTTTAGACAACCGCACTGTCATTATATTCAGAAACAACACAACTAGCATCACACTTGGACTAGATATCTTTTTCAGTGCCCAGGCGATGAAATTATCAATCGTCTTTCTGATGGAAAACAGTAGGCATGCTATTATTACCATTGAGAGCAGCATGATATACTCGCTTCTCTGCCAAACCAATATCTGAAAGTAACAAATTACCCTGCAAGACCAGAGGAATGAGATCATCAATCCGCACACAAGTATACAGAGGATTGAAATTACCCTGTAATAGATTCATTTATTTACTTTGCATGCGTAGGGAGAACATAAGGGGAGGTAAAAAGAATACTACTTCTATAAAGATAAGCATCTGTTGTTTGCAGTGCAAAGATCATGATATTTTGCTCTTACTTTCAAGGAATACAAACATAAGAGCACAGAAATAATGGGTTGTGAAGGACTCCTTTTTTCTAAACAACATTTCTAAAGAAAATTTCAACGTAAGCTCAATAGAGGACATAGCTTGCCATCTCCAGATTGCAGAGAAATATATCCACTTTCTACAAAACCACATCTTATGAGCAGGAAGCATTGAATGAAATTTCATTCTTACAAAATGGTTAACGAACTATGAAGTATGTTCCTCTAATTGTAGTGGGGGAGAGGGGCATAAAACTAGCAAATCATATTTCTAACAGGTCTCCAGATTTACTTCATGTTCCTACTCTGCAAATATGAAGATTGAGCTTGTCATTAAGGTAAAATTGCATCCAAAACATACCTCATGAGCCATCAACCTCCGAACATTCTCAGCATAAAGTCTAGGGTCATCCTTTTCTTGCTGAGAAGGGTAGTAAACAGGTAACCAGGTTGCCTCCACGTAATTTACAAATTGACAGAGAAGGAGAATCACATGCCGAGCCTGCAAAAGGAATTGCATTTTCATCCTAAGAATAAGAACCAGTCTCATAGAATTCATGACTTTATTTAACAGTATAACACTGATTACTATAACCAATTATTATAAATGTAACCAGTTGACCACATAATTAGATGCATACAAGAACTTTTGTGCAATCAGCTGTATATTCATCTATCAGAACAAATATTCAGGTATTGGATACTAAATTTTCCTTGCTGTAACGCTAACTTGGTGCCATAAAGTTCATCTAAAAATCTATCATTTGTCTATTTTGTGGTAAAGAAATCAAGATCCCGACAAAGTAGTACAATTCTATGATCCGTATCGGTATTCTGTTACACTTAACTGTCAGAACAGGAAAATTATAATGTAGTATACATTTGCACAAAAGCAGGAAAACAATTAATACATGCCTGAATGCAAGAAAATGGTAATTCTTAAAACCAAAACAAGAAACATAACATGTTTTAAGATGAACAAAAAAGACAATCATTGGTGTTAGGAGGGAGCATGAATATTAGCCTGTATCTGTAACAAAGCACAGTATTATGAAACTGAATCATTCACTGAAGATGGAGTACTACCGTATGACAGAGTGTCCCTAAAACGACAAAGCAAGCTTCAAATCACCAAATACTTACCCCAGATATAGAGTCCCATGCAGGACTTAATCTCTGGTACGGATATCTTAGTATCACAGGTTGCACTGGAGCCCCTGAGAGAAATGCGCCACTCTTGAATGGAAGGAGAAAATCACCATTTGTGGTTGTGCCCTCTACAAGGAAAAATATAACAGATCAAAACAGTAGTAAACCATGAGAAGTCGATTTTTGCAAGAGAATCTAAGAAATAAATTAAAAGCTCTAGCTTAAAAGCTGGTCATCAAACTAGCTTTAAACCACTTTTTGGCTTATTTTGGTGTTTGGTCTTTAAACCAAGTGCTTTTAAACTAAAACAAACCAAAATATATTATATAAACACCTCTAACTTATGGCTCTTCAGTATAAAAGCTCTTTAAGTTTGACCAAATGTTTACTTTATTATCCCTTAACATTTTTACAACCCCAAAATATCCTTCAGCTTCTCTTTCAAATGTACACCGAATCATAATGTTATGAATGCTGATTCATTTCATTCTTTGAAGCAAAAAAAAAAAATCCAAAATCAAGTTTTTGACGAGAGTTCTTGAAATGCTGGACGTCAATCACAGATCAAGTCTATAAAGGTAGAGATTTTTAAGTGTATTAAAGAAGTCTCATATTACAACTATACCCAAAGTTTAGATATAATAGAAGACCAAAAATAATTTGACTAAAGAATGTTTGAATTCATTAAACAAGTCTAATAGATTCTTGATCTATCAACTCAATGAACAACTTCACATCATTCAAATTAGTAAAAGCTTTTACCACAAAAAATTAGTAGAAGAAGATCACGTCCATGACAAAACGAATAATGTCCGGTGAAGTACAAACAGTAGAATAGTTTTAGGTATACTCATAACATTAAATAAATGCCAAAGATGTGATATCCCTCTCTATCTACCTCTCTTTCACTCTGCAAAAGAACCATTGCTCATCTATTTACTGATCAGTGTTAAGCAGAAAAATATTGGTAGAAGAAATGTGCAGTAAAATGTGAGACGCAAGTCAGTCAGTTGGTGCACTAAAAGCAACATTGACCTGGAAAAAGCAGCATGATTGGTGCAGATTTGTTCTGGTGAGCTTCACGAATCCTTTCATTTACAACACCTGCAATGTATAAGTTTAATACCAAGGATATGGCAAAAATTAAAGCTGCATTCCATATGAAAAGGAGAAGAGGGTAAAGGAAAAGGGGAAAGCTGGAAAGAGGTAAAAACTATATGATCAAAGAATATCCTACTGTACATTCCAATACAAGAGAAAGGGCTATATTTTTGCCCTATTCAGCTTGCTTACAACCACTATAGAAAAGACACTGAAGATAAAATCCGTACTGCTTTTTTTTAGTCACCTATGTGTAAAGCCTAACACTGAAGTTAAATACCATTAAGAAGAGGGTTCTACTACATCTATGGAAGTGTCATGGTGCAGAAGATTTTACCTAGAGGTTTCCGGACACACCAAATCTATATATAGCAATAAACGTTTCCATGACTCCAAAATAATTTTGTAAAAGAAATTCAACCGCCTTGATTGGAAACGACTCCCTCTATCACATTTTATCTAACTTCTTTTCTCTAAGCCTGATGTTTAAGATACTATTGTTTTCTCTTGTATACTATATAGGAGTGATGGAATTAAGCCAATGGTTTAGAAGTTTGCAAAGGAATTACCTAAATGGTTTAATAGTAGTTTAATGAAACAAATATCAGTTAAAATGTAAAAAGTCACCAATTTGAATCCTCAAAACCAAGTAAAAATTGTATCATAACTAATACGTTATCAAACATCAAGAAATACAAAAGTGTCATACATATAATCGAAGGTGTAAAAAAGGTATCCTTCCCCCATCTTCTAAGACAAGAAGGCTGCAAAAGCTTGCATGATGTAAAGTGAAACTAAATTATCATTCTATATTTCTGCATTCATTGTGTGACTTGGACAAATCAATAACGCAGAGTTCTATACAAGACTACTTTCTCTTATTCCTCAAACAAACGAGCTATATTATTGTACAAAATCTAGTGCAATATCTTTATTACCTGAGACACCTTTAAAATCAGGTGATTTAGATTCCCTCTGGACATAGACACAGCCAAGGCACTTGCTGGAAAAAAAAATCAACAATCACTAACAATTATATGGAGTTTGTGATGATCCATCAACTCTTGCACACCAAGCATATATATGACATGCGAGCATATGTGAAAAGTTCAATATATCAGATTCACGTATTGTTCGAGAGGGTAAGTGAATAAAAATTATACTTAGATGTACTATCATAAATAGTGTATGAATAAAAAGTCTTAGATTTAAGACATTTGACTTCAAACATTCCCTCTATATCTTCTTTAATGTTTTCTCTTTCTTTCAACAATTTGATACTAGCAGATAAAGGAATATGTAATAACCACTAATAAGTACATTGCATATATTAATAAATACTATAACTAACCTGATTAGACCAACCAGAGGAAGCTTAGCCACTGATCTCTTCAGCAATAAAAACAAAAAGAAGCAAGGTCAGGAGATTAAGCAAAGTGTGCCAAAAGTGGCTCCATCGAAACAAAAGATATTGTCTCAATCTCATTTTACCAAGATTGTAAAAGAAGTCACAGACCTTAGCAACAAAGCTAGGAAATGAGCAAGACATGTGATACAATATATCCAGGTACGAAATGTGGTTTGACACAATTGCCCCTGGTCTTTCAAGTTCTTCAGCCTGCTGTTTTGATCCATCCTGACAAAGAGAAAAAAATGTATCACGTCACATGTCAAAGCAGGTGAAAACCAGGAATATTAGTTAAACAACAATTTAAGAAGAAAATTTGTTCACAAAACCACAGATGAAATGAGTCAACAACATAAGCAGTGTAATCCCATAAGTGGGATTTGGGGAGGGTAGGATCTACGCGGACTTCAACCCTACCCTTGGTGGGGTAGAGAGGCTGACCTTGAGTCGATCGACAATACAGATCAATTGAACCAAACTTCTATAGGTTCGAGTGTATAAGCATAAGATTACGTTATAACATTGTTTTATTATGAACAAGAGTAAGTCCATGTAAAATTGCTAGAAGTTCCTTCTTTAGTGTGAATAAGCAGAAAATAAGGGTACAGGGCAGCATTACTTTATGAACCAGTAAAGGCACTTAATCATGTAAAACTGCTAGGTACTCCTTTAACTGGTTCAACTATTTTACTCAACCCAAAAGTAGGGGTAAGATCATCAATGACCAATTGTTTATCGCTTCTCCTTTTTTTCTACTTGTTATTCGATTGCATATCCTAGTAATTCTTCTGCAGCACTTACCCAACGGCCAACACTATGCAACCCTCCCTCCCTCACCTCAACACACACATCCATCCCAAATATCTGGGCAACCAAAATAAATACCAAAACTTTTAGGCTTGTTCCCAATAAAAAGAAACTTTTAGTAGGAGCAAGCAGTTTCAACTTATGCATGCCCAACTTAAGTGATGTACCACAAGATTGAAGTACAAAAATCAACATTCAATAACTACAACTAAATCAGTACATACAAACCTTAAACTAGTGGGGTAGCCTTTATGGATCAACATCCATTCCATTAGGAAACCCTTCACCCAACCCCACCCCTTTTCTTTGGTCAACATTCACTAGAAGAAGAAAAAACAGCACCTAAGCAGTAATCATAATTTTTAAAAGTTCTCCTTATGTTTCAATTTATACTTCTTACTTTCCTTTCTAAATATGTTCAAAAAAGAAGAATGTATTTTTCCTCTCTTTTTGTAACTCTTTCAATTCCAATTTTCCATGCATGTTTAAGCCTACGAGATTAAAGCACACTTTGGTAAATTTGTGCAAATAAAAACCAGACAAATAAATTGAAAAATACTAGGGAGTACCAAAGTAAGCTCCTTGACTTCCCTGATCTAATACATGGAGATAAATGAGTATTCCAATGAGTAAATAAACACAAGGGCAAGACAAACTACTTGGAAATTTACGCCTAAAAGTTAAACATCAAAATTTAATATACCTCATTATTTGAGTTGCCATTGAGATTAATAGGCTGATAAGTTTCCTGTATCCAATAGAATCCAAAAACGAAAAGCATAACTCTTGAAAGAAACATCCCACTCTGCATCATAACAGTCCTTCTCCACCCACCCGTATGTGCATAATCCTCCTGCTCATCCTCGCGATTCGGAGCCCAAAACGCTGTACAAATCTTACAAATCAAATAATACACCACCAAAACAGTCGTTGCCCCAATAACTCTCATCGGAACAAGCGTCACCAATGCAATACCCAAAAGCACCTTCTCTGTCCATGGCAGTTCGCCCTGACCCATTATCCCATACACATCATGCCTCACGTATGGCGCGTACTTCTTCTCTAATTCCTCAATACTAGGGCTAGATGACTGCGATTGAACTTGGAGTTGAGGGTTAGTCGGGTCGGGTTTCAAAAGCGGACGATCATCTTTAGTGGATCCTTCATCAATGGATTCGGGTTGTGATGGTCGGGTTGTTTCGGGTTGAGGTAATTTCTGGAGCTCGGACTCCATTTTTTCCGGTGCCCGGTGATTGATTCTCAACGGGATGCTTTTATCTTCTTATTCTTCTCTATTGGATAGCCATTGTTGTTAATGCTTTATTCCAGAAAAAGCCATTTGTTCGTAGATCTGGGTAACTATAATTTTTTTCTCTACAGAAAAAAAAAAATAAAAAAAGAAACAATTTCAATAAAGTATTAAAAGTTTAAATTAATAACATTTTCTCATCACTTCTTTTATTATAACTATAATTATGTCCCTAAAGTTTACAATATTCCTATTTCGCTTTAATTTGTTTGTCTTATTAATTCGTTATTTTTTTAAAAAAAAATTATTTTCTTCTTTGGTAATTTTTTTTATTCTATATGACATGTTAAGAACTAAAATCACAAGATCGTGATTTATTATATTCTATATTTCTTTTGTGAGGTTCAATAATCTAATTTAATTTTTTGAATTATGTGTTAGTGACATATATCACAATTCACAAATATAATAAACTAGTGTACTTAGCCGCGCTTTGCGTGGTTATGAAAATGATTAAAATAAAATTACATATTAATATCAATAATTACTTTAATAAAAAGAATTTTTTTTATCACATAATTTTATAGAAGAGAAACTATGAAAAATATTTAGATTAAATATGAAATTTATTTAGAACAATATATGTGAACTTCAAAAAGTTAAATATTAAAAATAAATTTTATAGAGAAAAAGGGAAGGTAATAAGAATTGGGTGATATTAGAACTACTTAAATGTAAACTTGTGATCATTTTTTTCTTTTTTATTTGAGATTTTCTTAGTATAATTTATATATATTTATGTAAACTTTACATCTAATCGTTCTTTTATGCTTATTTGTGATTTTATAAATTATATTTTTAGTATAATTTTTCGGCAATGTATAACTCGGATTACTATTAATAGTTAGTATTCATGACTATATAGTTAGCCAACACTATTATAAATCATTATCCACAATTACTATTACTTGTCCTCGTCATGACCCAATCATCACATGTTTTAATTATTTTTATTGTACAATATTAAATTAATTTAATATTTGTATTAATGACTTTTTAATAATTAAATTTTAAATAAAGAAAAGTTTAAAAATCTTAATTAGTTAAATTTCATACTTATTATTATTATTATTATCATTATACTTAGGTTTAGATATCCAATTATTTTTGGGACAACTTATATTGGAAAAAAATATAAAATTTTAAAAATAACATAAAAGAGAACAAAAGAGAGAATTAACTACGAAAAAAAGATTCAAAAAAATGACATACACAATTCCTATTTCTTTTAATTTTATTTGGCTTAAACACAAAATATTAAAAAATATTTTTCACATTTTAAATAAATATTACATTTAACATAATAAATTTCTAAGAATAAAAAGTCACAGTAATTAAGAGGTAATATGACTTTGAACTTTTGTAACATAATAAGAGTAATATTTGTACATTATTACACTAATAAAGAACATTAATTATAGAAAATAAAATATAAACAAATTAGAGTTATTGAGACAAATATTTTATCATAAGTAAATAGATAGATAGATAGGAAAGCAACTAAAATTTTAAAATTATAAATTAATCATAATTTTGAAATAACTTTAGAACTCCCGAAAAATAACAAACATGAAAATATAAAGACTTATTAATAAACAACTTGAAATATTCTAAGAAAAACAACAAAAATGAAAAATTTAAGAATTGTAATTTTACATATTAATAAATAATTTATTTTTGATAAAATCATGTGTATTTTAAAAATATAAATTAACTTACATTTTTATGATTTATCATTTTTGTTAATAAAAATTGTTTCACCGGATTATGAAAGTATATGTTCACATATTTTTTTAAGTAGCATATCGATTTCTACTTCTATGTTTTAAAATATTATAAATCACAAAACACAATAAACTAATATCATCAATAAAAAAAGTGAGAGATGAATTTACCTAAACAAATAATTATTTTGAAGAGTGTTATCATTATATATAGTTAAATTATCTATAAATCATATAGAGGTCTAAGGAGAATAAATTAGATGTTGTTTTTTTTAAAAAAAAAACTCAGATTTCTATCTTCATGAACACAAACAAATAATATTAATATATGATTCAACAAAGAAAGAGTTGTAATTATATTAGACATATCAAATTATTTTTCCTTGTAAACTCAAATTATGCAGAATGTCTAACCATTTTCATTATAGATATATCTTCTATAATCGGCAAATCTGATTAAATAAGTTAAAAAATTATCTACCAAAATAAAATAAAAAGATAAAGAATAAGGAGAAAATTACATTTAAACACATATAATCATTTTTGACAAAACATAAATAATTCAAAAAGAAATAATATAATAGAAACATTACTTCTTAAGGACCTAAAAAAATAATCACTATATAGCTCAAAATCCATTAATCTCCATCTCTTAATGTTTTCATTTCATCCTATATATAAGAATCAAGAAAAATAACAACAAATAAATTATTAGTCCTAAAATGAATCTCAAAGATAACAAATTAAAATATTACATCTCATAAAGGATAAGAAAAAATTACATTTAATCATAAATTCTGCTACATAATCATTTTGGACAAATAATCAATATATATAACTCAAAATCCATTAATCTTCATTGCTTGATGTTATCATTTCATTCTATATACAAGAGTCAAGAAAAATAATAACAAATACATTATTAGTCATAAAATAAATCTCAAAGATAACAAAACAAAATAATTTATCTAGAAGAAATAAAAATATGATGATATATTAGCCTTACTTGCTAATTAAAAGTAATACATGAAATAATATTTAAAAAACAATGCACCTCAAAGCTTACAAATATTGTAACATTCCTTCCACTAATTCTCTACCCAAAGATGACTACAGAATAACACACAATTTTAGTGTAATTTTATAGTGTTAATGTAACATTTCACATTAAATAATTAGAAGTTATGAATATGAAAGGTTTAAGAGGTTATGAATATGAAAGGTTTGAGGGTTATGAATATTATTAATACTAATTTAAGAATAGAATTTATATAATTAAAGAGGTATAAATTTATTAAAAAAAAATAAAGAAAAAATATCAAATAAAAGAAGAAAAATAAGAAAAAAATGAATGGAGGTCATAGAGAGGTGCCACATCACCTCCTCTACGATCCTCATTTATATTTATATATAGATTATATTTATATATAGATTGCAGTTAAACTGAAATAAACAAAGTATTCAGGCTAAGGGTAGTATATGGAAGACCTTGGAAATAAAGGACTAGATATTAAAAAAAAAATCGAAAGTAAAAAAAAAATTAGACACGTGCAAATTTGGCTTTTTTTAATTTTTTTCAAATTCATACTTAGATGGATAACACCTATGGTACTTTAATATTAAAGATATAGATATGACGCCTATGTTACTTGATATTAAAGGTGCAAGTTAATTAGTTTTCTTAATTAATTAAATAAGTATATCAATTAATTACGATTTAAAAAATATATTTAAGATTTCTAAACTTTAATAAGAAAATATTTATTTTTCAAAATTTTGAGAAAAAATAAATTTACTTCAATTAAATGGCATCAAGCTTTTAGAATAAAAAGAGTTCTTCTTATAGTTTCACAACTTCAATCATGATCAAATCTATAAACATTTTGTTTTTAAAAATAAATTCTATACAATTTTTTTGGAAAAGTTTGTCTAACTTTTACTTCTCTTTAATATATTTTATAGCAAAGAAATTCTCAATACTTTTTAATAAAATCTGAATGCTAAGATATTTATTTTATGATTTACAATATCTTTTCATAAAATAACATATTTTATATTTATTTTAAATTGACAGAAATTTAGTCTATCAAGAAATATTTTGTTTTGATGAATGAAAAAACTATAGATAACGAAAATAATTTGAATTATGATGCGAAAAAATTGTAAGATATTTTTTATAGCAATAATTAGATAGATTTAAATGATAATATACATCTTTTTAATATGATGAAAAGTAAAGATAGGCATAATTACTAAAATAATAAAATATCAGAGTGAATCGCATTAATTCTATTTTGATTTTTCTAATCGAAATTGATTTAAGTTAAATTTTCAATTTTAGAATCTGATTCTTTAATTAGCAGAAATTTCATTGTGTGACCCAAAATTTCATTTTTAAACTTTCTGATTCCCCCTCCACTTTAAATCACTTTCAACTTCTAACATGTTGCTATTTGGTTTAATTGTAATCTAAAAAATTATAATTGATGAAATTTTGATCCTAATCTATTTTCATAGCTAGTACTTAGTAGTTTCTATATAAAGCACAAATTAGCCCCTTTTTTTTTAATTTTTAAAATAGTCTATTTTAAAAACAGAGAAATAATTAATTATATCAAAGTCACTTTTACAAAATCATATAAGAAAAGATTGAATCGAATGAATTAGACCAATTGAGTTCAAATAAAAAAGTTGATTCGGCATACATTAATGAAGAATCAATCCAACAAATAAAAAAGTAAATATAAGAAAATCGAATATCCATTATTTAACTTTAAAATTTTATTCTGCCACTAATATTTCTCATTGAAGTGAGATTTTTTAAAATGGGTTAAGTCGTAATTACGCATAGATGGAATCCGAATAAAGTTGTCAAATAATAAAAAGTTTCGATTATTTTAAGAGCAATTGTAAAGGTAAAATCAATTTATTATGCATGGAATCATTTTAGATTTCTGACATTTTTCTTATTTAAATTCCATGCAATTGTAGTCAGTAAAGGAAACAATGACAAATTAATATTCCCTATGGAGTTGGGATTTTAGGGTCCGTTTTACCATGCTATATAATGTAATGATATAAAATTATAATTGGGTAACTTTCACGTATAGTAAATAAAAAATTTGTATTTGTATATTATAACAAAGTTTGAATAATTGCGCTCCATGACAAATATAGAAATTGTATAATTCGCTATACATATACAGTTGAAGCAAATTGTATAAAATGAAGTGTATAAAACAAGAAAGAGAAAGACACTTGGGCAGAGAACGGTATTAAAAAGAAGTGTATAAAATGAATTGTATTATTATAAGTGTATAGAACAATTATATACAATTTGAATTTGTATAAAATGAGAAAGAGATAAAGATAAAAGAGACTTGACAAAGAATATATAATTGAATCGAATTGTATAAAAGGAGAAAGAGAGAAATTGGATACAATTTGAAAATTGTATAAAACGAGAAAGAGAGAAAGACAAAAGAAACTGGGCAGGGCAGTATTTTTATTGTATAATTATAAGTGTATAGGACGAAAATATATGTACTTGCATGTGTATATACAATTTTATCACGCTTTATACAAACAGAAACGCAATTTATACATTTCGCTTTTGTTTGTATAAGTGAGAAAGGGAGGATGGCGAGCGAGATTTGGGAGAGTGGCGAGTGTGATCTGGAAGAAGGGAGAGAGGGGAATAAAAATATATGTATTTATACAATTTTCTCTGCTTTATACAATCAAAAATAATTTTTATACACTTGTGTTTGTATAAAAAGTGAGGAAGCGAGCGAGAGATTGGAGGAGAGTGGCGAGCGAGATATTTGGGAGAGAGGCGCCTGACAATTTTTTGCAAACGTTTGCTACGGAGCACAACTCCATTTATTTTAGGTTATTAGTTTGCTATTATATACAATTTTCCCATTATAATATAATAATATGGAATCATAAGATGAAATTGAAGTTTTGTTTGGACATGTGATATGAAATTTTGGTTGTATATTTTCTCATAAACATAAAAATCTTATAAGTTTTAAAACTATTAAAATGGCCAATTATTTATTTAATCTTACTAAATAAATAAAAAATTATAAAATCGTATAATAAATTACTACAAAGTTATTTATTCTCCACTTAAGTAATTGTTTCATCAATATACTTGAGTAAAAATAGAACACCTTTCACGAGCTCTTCAAAATTTTATACTCAATCATCGTGAAGTATGAGTTAAAGTGACTATATGTTGGTGAAAATGATAAGTTTTATGTCGGTGAGAATAATAAATTTTAAAAAGTAATAATGTGATTATAAATTTTAATTACATGTGAAATAAATTGTTAGTAAGTATAAATGTGTGGTTGTTTTAACAAATATAAACTCGTTGATCAAATTTTGTATTAAAATATCTCAAATCATGATATGATATTTTCATATAATTCTATATCATGTTTTTTTGGAGAATATGGAACACATCTCATGATATGAAATCATTCATATCATGAAATGGAATCAGTATAAAATCATATATCCAAACACTGATTCTATTTCACGACACCATATTATGATGTGATATCACATGGTCAAACACGTAAGAATAAATTATTCATTATAAAGTTAAAAAAAAAAAATTGTTTCCAAAGGTAAGTAATCATGAAAACGTTTTTGGTATATTTTGATTTCTGAAAATTCTGTAATGTGATGATTATGGTGCTTTTCGAAGTTCAATTTCGAAAAAATAATTTGAAAAATCATAGCTATACACCTTCTAAATGAAATCCATTCGAGAAATATGAAAATAAAATTAAATAATAAAAATTTATTTATTTGATTTATTTAAGACACGTACAACATAGTCACACCGTCAAAGCCTCGACTCTTTCCACTGCTTGGAAGCTTACGATTTCATATTTTTGAAATTCGTTTCAGCAAACACATGAATCACTGAGATTTCCAAAACTCAACAACACTACAAAGCGACTCATAAGAAGATCCACCACTGTTAAGTGCAATTTTTGCACTTTCTTTTAGCTCTTTAGCTCTCCTTCTCATGTCTTTCCCTTTTTCTCCTTCCATAACAATCCTCACATTTTTCTCAATTTCATTCCGATCAACGAGCTCTTCCCCGGGATTTTTCGAGAACTTTAAAGCGACGCCAGCCTCCTCCGCTAAGAAGGTGGCGTTCATCCTCTGCTCCGCGTAAAGTGGCCATGCTATAATAGGCACACCATTAGTTACGCTTTCTAAAGTTGAATTCCATCCGCAATGTGATAAAAATGTTCCGGTAGATCGGTGATTGAGAATTAATGTTTGTGGGGCCCATGATGGGACCACTAAGCCTCTCCCTTCTGTTCTGCTAACGAATCCTTCAGGCAAGTACAGTAATGGGTCATTTTCATCGCTTCCCACGTTGAAAAATGCTGCCGAGGCACTTGCGTCACTTGGTTTGCGCGCCACTAAAATGAACCTATTATATGATAATACAATTATCGTTAAAAAAAATAATATACAATATGTATCGCATGAAAATAAATAAATATATATTAAATCAACGATCAACCTCTATTTACAATGTAACTTTTCGAGATAGAATGAATCCGCCCCTGGACATAATACATACATGTTGATAGAACGACATATAAGACACGTGTGTCTACTTAATTAAATTTGATTAATTAATATAAGTGTCTATTTGTACCAATCAAAAATTAGAGAGCATAAATATTGATGAGATCAAATTAAATAATACATTTATGTATTATGTTCCAATTGAATTGATAAATGAAATTTTCTCTATCTTCATTTATTTAACTCTCTATCTTTTTAATTCGTTTAATGAATGATACATATCTATACCTATATTTAGTAATATTTAACTTTATTTTGAAATGATTCAATCACATCAAATAGAGGAACAAAATATCACCTTTGTTGACTCATTTCGAGACCCCAAGCTAACTCAGTGAGTTGTTCACTCGTCAAGGTGCCGCCACTACCAAAGACCACAAAAAGAACAGAATCAGGCGGCTGATCATCCAGCCATGCTAAAATCTCTGCGTCTTTTTCTGTAACAACTTCATCTTGTTTGATCAAAGGCCCAATTGTGTAAACAGGAGGAAGAGGTATATTTTGGAAAAACAAATTTTCTCTAAGAGCTTTAAGAGATACAGGTTCGAGATCATCCCAACTGTTCACAAATATCCCCACTGCTAATGGCAACCTGCTCACGTTAAGCAAATACCAATTGTACTCTTCGTTCTTCCTATCTTTCACCTGTAAAATACGAATTCAAATTTAAACTTGATGAATTCAACTTAATACTTGAATTTATTAGAAGTACAAGTTCAAAACTTATTAGTGTTATGTATTCACGTGAAACTAATCGTTTTCATAGACAACTTTACCTGATCGAGGATATCGTGAGGATGAATTGGGCTACATCCGGGAGTTTGAATAGTTTCAGGAAGATCAACAAATTCGCCTTCAACTTCACTATCAAGCGTCGGTAAGTACAAAGAGAACGCCATTAAAATAGTTGAAGCAGTGAAAAAAGAGTAAACAGGAATCGAAAGCTTTTCGCAAATCTCAAAAGCGTCAGTACAGAACAAATCGATGATTAACGCTTTTGGGCGGTTCTTCATTAAGAGTGAAGGGAGATGTTTAAGTGACTCGCGGACCATGATACACAGTTGCGTGACTACTTTCATATCGTCGGTGAGAAACGAGGAGATATTTTCCACCGGCGGGATTTCAACGGCGGTGAAATCGGCCGGGAGATTCTCCGGTCGGAAAAGTTCGTTCTGAGCAGCGGAAGCTGCGGTGGTGATGACCAAGAAGCTGACGTGGAAGCCGTGGTGTATGACGAGGCGTTTGGCGAATTCGAATAACGGAGTAACGTGTCCCATGCCGGGGCTCGGGAGGAAGGCGACGTGAGGCTTCTCAATTTTTTCAGGTATGGTCATGGTGATGAACAAATGAAATTAATTCAAAAAAAAAATGCAGAAATAAGATAGATGTGTTTGGTGGTATGGGAAGTTGTAAGTGATATATGCTTTATATAGGGAAATAATATATTCCTTCTGTTCTATGCAACACTTTTTTGATATTCAAAAATAATTATCTTTGATTATAATTTTTTTTAATGATTCTTTTATTCTTAATTATTAATCACTGTAATTTATAATACTTTTACTTAGTTTATAAAATAAATTTCATTCCAAAAAAATTGAAGATAGCATATGCAAATTTTTAATCGTAATTAATTGTTTCGCTCTCAAAAAATGAAACATGTTATAAAAATTAAAACAAAAATAGTATTTTCTTTCTCTTTTAATTTATGTGATATTATTAAACACGCCACATAGTAGCAACAATTGTAGTTCAAAATAAATTTTGACAATACAATTTGTATAGTTATGATCATTTCATTGTGATTAAGGAGTTGTTTTTTTCTTTTTGATGTTTACAGTGTTCGAATTAGCTTTTACCTGGATATGAGATATATATTATCTCTCACTAATAACAAATATTAGAAAATTTTGTGTGTCAAAACTAATTAAATTGATTCGTAATATTTTTTTAAGACAAATTAAAATAGAAAAGTGTGTCAAATATTATAACAGAATAATAATATTTTCGTTTATTTTTTACTTGATTATAATTTTAAAAATAAATTTTTATTCATTATTTTTAATATATAAACTCGATCTATCATATCATATCGTAATTAAAATAGAAAATTTTAGTTTACAATTTAAAATTTAATTTAAGCTTTAATACTACATATTTCAAATAATAAATAGTCATGTGTCCGAATCAAGAAAAATAAACAGTACATTATGTACATCTTTGCAGCAGGTCACAAAGTCCAATTTTTACCAGCTCAATGCCACGTGCTCATGTTCCACTTCACGGATAGCTACAGAATTCCATGATTTAATGTTTATAAATTTAAAATTGTTAATTTGTATTATAATTAATAAAGTTCAAAGTAAATATTAAAATTTAATTAGAATTATTAATGTTTATTATTATGTTTGAAAAATAACGGTGAATGAGTAATTAATGCTAAGGTATATTATTATTATTATTATTATTATTTTCATTTTTTTGACATATTTAAAGTGAATATATTTTTGAAATAATAGATAAGTAAAAATAAACAAAGAGTTTAGAGTAATAACTATTTCGTCTCTATCATTTTGTTTATTCTATTTTATTGTTACAAAGTAAAAAAGAATAATTAAACCTTATGATATTAAGTTCAAAACATGTCAAATATACTAAAGTATTTTATAATATTATAATTTTCTACATTTCACGTAAATAACTGAATTTAATAAGTTACGATAAATAAAAAAATATTAACTTTTAAACGGATTAAAAAAAACACAAAAAGAATATAAAGGAGTATTAATTTTTCCTCACCTAATTAGTAAGAGTAGTTAATTACGGAACGCAAACCCAAGTCAATGATTTTAATCTTTCCAATGTCATAAATCAATGCAAATCCATTTTTTAAATTTATTTTTTGTCTTCTACGTAATTAATTATGAAGCATAAACCCAAATTAATTCTATAATAATCATTAATTCTACTAATAAATAATAATACATCATTAGTATGACATCTAATTGGAATATTTTCACAAGCCTTTCACTTTGAGAATATTAATGCGATAAAATAAATTTATCAGAATATTTCCCTGTATCATATTACGATTTGACAGAGTATAGCATAATTACTATTTTATTTTTCGTGATACTGAAAATCATATCGAGATAGTTTAGAAAAAATATATAAAAAAGGAGATGTATGAATGTTTTAGCGAGGATGTGCGATGGACAGACTATAAATTGTTTTATAAGAATACGAGTAGATCGAAGAAGTATTGTGAATATGAGATTAGGGTGTCGTTGGAGTGGGTCAGAGCCTCACGAGGTTGGTGATTTGCTTATATGAACTTGGACAATCCTCTCCTTAGCAAAAAAGCAAGGTTGAGTTAGGTGTAAGTGTTAGTATCTTTACATGATATCAAAACAAAGTTCATTCTTGTTTGGTCTTCAGGTCCACAATCCAATTGAGCCTAGACGTGAAGGGGATGTTAGAGTGGGTTAGAGTACACATTGATTGGCGAATAAACTGATGATTTACTTATATGGACCTGGACAGACCTCCCTTCTCGAGCTTAAGTGCCATGTCTTCACAGGTGTTAATAGCAACAACATAGAGCTAACTTTTCAGCTTGAGTTGTCATATTTTGAAGTGTTAATAGCAACATTAATAACAACAACATATATTTGTACAATTTTTATAATGGTGGTCTTTGGACAGTACCTGCTAAAGAGATAACATTTTGTTGTGATGAAAACAACTCTGCACTAAGGTCTGTAACTTGCAAACCATTTGCTCAAGAAGATCCTTCTGCAAACTTGTTACCAAGCAATATGAACCAGAAACGATATTTCTTATTCTACGGGTAACAAGTAAAACAAATCCGACCAAAATCTTTGACAATAAGCCCTAAAACAGAGAGAAGTAAGAGCTATGTGTAAAATGTTAACACAAATTCTGCAGATCAAGTAATGAACTAGAGGGATTCCCCAAATTATAAACTCAAGCAATATGTTTTCCTCTATTCTGTCACCTTCAATGTTATACTATGAACAGAGGAAAAACATCACATCTCACGTGGAAGAACTGAAACACGAGCACGAATATCATTAGAAAGTTCAGTGTTATGCTATGAACAGAGGAAAAACAATATACACAAATTGGTACGTTTCAAATGGGAAATCAAGCCTCAGTTTGTTCTTTCAATATGATTGCTAACGGTAGCAAACTGCAAATTCCATTCTGACTTTCTTATTTAGTTAAATGTCCTGCATTAGTTGACACTCTGTATTTAGCTAAACAAAAGGCAACTTGAGATCTAACCAGAATTCAGCAAGGAGGGGCCAATCAGGCTCCCCTAGAAGTTTACTCATCAAATGTCAGAAACAAATAATGTTGGATTGAAAGATTCTAACTGTTCTTAATATGAAAGATTCTAACTATTCTTGATATGATAGTGATATGCTTGCAATCGAAAGAAAACATATATTCTTTGATAAGATACTTATATGCTTGCAAAGTCTCACAAAGGAAACGTAAGAAACAAGAAGCATCTCAAATTTGTTAGTGGACGCAATTGGAAATAATTTTTTCCCCCAATTATTTTAGTAAAATAAAAGGGAGATGGTAAAGATGCTTTTAGGATATGGGTTATAAGCCTTTCCACAAAAATAAATAAGGACTTCCCACCAATCAGATCTACTAGTTGGGGCATATAAATCCTCTAGCACCAAAAGAACCTTCATACATCAAGAAAGCAAGGAGAACAACTCAAAGTAGTAGCAAATGCTTTCATTAAAGCCCACAAATATTTTAACTGCATCGACACTTCGATTCCCACAGCTCAAAACTCCCAAGAACTGAGATAGCAACAACATCATACACAATATATTCCCACAAGAACGGTCTGGATAGGGTAGAGTGTACGTAGACCTTATCCTTACCTCATGGAGATAGAAAATTGGCATTACTCAGCTGAAAAATCCAGATTGTGCTATAGTAAACAACCATTATAAGCAAACTTACAAAACCAGGTATAAGTACCACTAGCTGAAATGGTAAAACTTAAAGAACTATCAAAATCCAGAAGCTTTCATTATCCAATGATTAAAATTGTCATGAGCAGTGGCAGATAGAGTGTTCAAGCACAGGGTTCAACTTAATTTTTTATGGGAAGCATAATTTTATGACTAAAAGTCTATTAAAATTGCAACAAATAGTAGGTCTGAAACCACAATTTATATTTTAGATCCGCCTTTGGTCTAAAGTAACTATATTTGAGATAGCAATATTTTGACTACATGGACAACTTCAATTCCCAAAGCTCAAAACTCCCCAAGAACCGAGATTAGAAAAGAAAAACTGAAATTATTCAGCTGAAAAACACAGATTGAGCTATAGTAAACAACAGCTATAAGCAACTTGCCAAGCCAGGTATAAGTAGCTACTAGCTGAAAAAGCCAAAAGCTTTCATTATGCAACAAGTAAAATTGTCATGAGGAACTAAAGTAACTGTCTTTGATATAGAAATCTTCCATCTGCAAAAAGATAACTTGACACCTCTTGTAAATTCCCTTCTTATTTTGGGGAGAACACATAACATTACTTTTAAAAAATGAATCTTTATCACTAACTAATCCTACGATAACGTAAGCTTCCACTTGATTAAGCACAAACCATACCTCCAAATCCAGCTATGGATGATCAGCAAGAGATCCAATTCTTATGTGTGCTAATAAGAGCTGATAACAACCCTGCTGATGACAACAACAATGGTGCAGAAAGCATCCCTTTACCATCACTAATATCAGCTAAAGCCATTAACCCATCAGCAAAATCTTGAATCACTGATAGCCTCTTCATCAACTTCTTCAATCTCAATTTCCTCAATTTCTCCTCTTCATCGGCAAACCCAATCCCCCTGATCATCGATACCTCACGAGTCGAAAGCAAACACTGCTCATCTTCACTAACTTGCCTTAATTCCTTAACCTTCAAACTCACACTTCCAATATACCCAATAAACTCACACCACGCACTAATCTTCTGTAAACTATTCAAATTCTTCTTATCAATCAACCCTGCTTTTCCTAACCAAATAAACTGCTCAACAAAATAGTACAATCCCTCACCTCCATAAGCTAATATCGAGAGAAGTAAATCTTCTTTTGAACTAATATTAGCCGAACGGAGTGCGTTCACATCTTGCACGAATTTCCCGAGACGAAATGCTTTCCGGCTAACACCAACACTGGACTCGAAGGATTTCAGACGCTGAGATAACGGCAGGGAATCAGGGATAACGGAGGATGCGAGGATGATCTTAGATGCGTAACGGGAGATTTTGAGCAACTTGTCAACGCCATCACGTTTGGCGAGGTAAGCTTCGAGATGGATTAGGAAATCTCTGTTTTTAGGGTTAGGGTTTGAAGGTTTGGATGATGAAGATGAGACGATTGAAGTTTTGGGTTCCATGTATATCGGAATTCGGAGACGACTCCTACGCCGGCGATATCTTGTGATCGAAGAATTGGGTAAAAGTCTGCCGGCAAAGTGTTAAACGGGTGTTGAAAAGTTGTCAATAGACATATCCATTGCCAATTATTACGTCACTGCTGACTGCTGACTTTTATTTATCTTAATTTGCGTGCCAAATTATCACTACCTTGTGAGATGATATAATAATAGATGAATGAGTTAATTTTTGTAATTTTGCTTTATAGAACAAGTTTTGATTAGTATATTTTATGTATTCGTTTGTATGTTTTGTTTGCATATTTAATATTTTTTTTTTAAATTATGTTTAAATATTTCACTCGTGAATATATAAATATAATAATTTATTGTTAATTTTTTATAATTTCATGTACAAAATAACTAGGGTAAGACTATACTCTCTCCGTCCTATTTTATGTGAGATAGTTTAAATTGATACAGTGTTTAAGAAAAAACTTATGATTTAAAATAAATAATATAAATTTGTGTTACTATAAAAATCACTCAATTAAGGGTTAAATGATTTTTAAGTTAAAGCGTTACTTAATATAGAAACCTGAAATTCTTTTTATCAAAAAGAAAGTAAATCATATAAATTAAAAAAAATAAAGTGCAAATTAGGAATTTATACGATTAGAAATTAAACTAAATAAAATCCTGATTTATACGTTTTTCGACCAATTATACAAATAGCAAAATTTTAAGGAAACTATTATTGTGAATCACAATTTAACAAAAATAGTAGCTATAGCATTTAATATCATTTAAGTGTTTGATATTCTGCACAATTTTCCCATACATAGATGTCGAAAAAAATTAGCCTACTGACCCGTAATGTATGGGCTGCTCCATTTGGGTTTAACCGTTCTAATGGGCCTAAAGATGATCCGAGTCATTAAATTGGATAATTGATAAGGAAAATTACACAACAAAGCAAATTATATTATTTAATTACTCATTATAACTATAGTTTGTTATAATTATCACTTGCGATTAACATTATACATTACTTACATGGACTGACTTCGAGTTTGTGTAATTAGTCACGTTTGTATATGTATAATTCGTCAGAATATACAAATACATATGTATAATATACAATATTTAACTTTTATACATATACAGTTCACTTCTCTCCCACTCTCTGCCCACTCTAGCTCGCCTCTCTCCTCTCTCTCCCAATATCGATCGCCTCTCTCCTCCCTTTCCCAATTTCGCTTGCCATATATATAAATACATACGTATAATATAAAATTAACTAACCAATATACATATATAATTCATCTTTCTCTCACTCTTTCTTTTTCTCTCTCGCCTATCTCCTATCTCCTATCTCTTCCAGTCCCTTTCGCCTCTATACTCCATAAAATATGTAGCTACGGATTGTAATTATCAAACTATAGCTAAAGAGAATAATTATGCTATTTTAAATGGCTATACGTGAAAATTCCTCATAATTGATTGAATTAAGGCCCATTTATACTTTCTAGCCCAATATTGACTAAGTAAAAGGAGTATATAGCCGTTGCACCCAAAAATTGGTCCCCTATTTATTATATGGTGGGCTTTGGATTCTTTCCGTAACGGGAAGGAAATGCTTCTTTTAACCAACTCTCCACTTTTCAACACCAACTGAATATGACTCTTTGCCTGAATAAGACAACAAAGACCTCAACTGCTTCCCCCTTTAGGACAATTTCCAATTCCAATTTTACCCTCCTTACACTCAACGGTGTTAGGCTAGGTACAGAGTTTTTAAAAATTTATCTACTTCACAAAGATAAAGAGTAGTGTTATTTGTACGTTCAATTCAACTTAAGATTTCAGTTGTGAAATTACATTGAGTACATTATTGTTATTGTAACTCATGAAACACTAGGTCAATTGTTCATGTTTTATTCTCTTACTACTCATTTTCTAATTCACTCCCTATATTCATTGATTTTTTTTTAGAACTCTAGGATAACTCATAATCGTTACAATTTTCGTCATAGTTTCTGTCCTTTGGGTGGGCATTTCTGCGAACTGAATAAATTTTCATCGTGTAATAACCTGCAAACCACACAGAAATTGAATAAATTCCTATTTCGTAATAGCCTGCAAATCACACATGAAATGTAAATCGCACTAAACAAATGTTATGCGACAGACTTAACTCAAAAAATATTGGGAGAGGATCATTCCGGGTGAATAACTTTTACATTCATTGAAATTACACACTAACTAACATATTCGTTGTTTATTATTTTATTACGGACAAGTAAAAATGGACGAAGAATCTCTAATAATGGCAAAATAGAGATATGACTCACATTTATGTCCGAAGTTCAAAAAGGTAAAGAGCAACCGACACGTCAACAGTATCACTGAAACGTTTAAATCCAAATACTTTCCCGTTTTTAAAACTTCCAAAAAATAAGAACTCGTCCGAATTTTCAATTTGTCTCTCTTCACACTCCACTCATCCACCATTTTTCACCTTCAATCTCAAGCTTTGAAATCTCACTTTTTTCACAAATGTCTTCGTCACCGGAGCTCCGGTCACCGGCGAAAACCGGTGGTGATACAAGGAAAATACTCGGTCCGGGAGGGAACAGGGTTAGAGATTCGGAAGAGCAGAAGAAGAAGAAGGAAGGGATGAAGAAGACTGAGTTCAGGAGTAAGAAAGCAGCAGCTTCAGTTACGCCGAAGAAAAGTTTGCCTGTGAGGAGCAATGTGTCAGTTGATAGCTCCTCTTCGTCGGATTCGTCAATTGCGAAAGATGTGAATTTTTCAAAGAGAGGAGTTGAAAGGAGTACTGGTGTGAAAAAACCTGCTAAAGTTGTTCCTCATGGAGTTGAAGTTGAAGCAGCTGAAGCTTTTTCTCCGGTGGTTCCAATTCCGCTCAAACGTTGTGATTGGATAACACCGAATTCGGGTAATTTTTTAACTCATTTTCTGTTATTTCCATTTCTCGTTGTGAATGTGTGTGAGAGAGAATTGCAAATATGGACGCTTTAGGTGTTCTCGAGTTAGAGTTTAATGAATTGCGTTCAATTTTAGTCTCGGAAGCTAAATTACAAGTTTACTGAGGAGGCTAAGTTAGAATTTTAAGTTTATGGCTTCTAGATTCTAGAAAGAGCAACTTACTAGGTTCATGATGAACTAATCATGCTCATTGATCCCTATTAAATGAATTTTTAAGCACCCTTACTTGTGGGATCACACTGGTTATGTTGTTGAAATGAACTTTTAAACACAAATATTGAGTCAGGACCGAATCTAGTCTTGTAGCTCGACTGGTGAGCAGGATAGATCAAAGTTGAATGAGGACGGTTTGCTTGTTGGTATTTGTTAATAGTGTGTGAATGTAAGATATTGGAACGCGTAGTGATAAATCGGAAACTTAGGCTAAGGTGAATTTTATAGTATTGGAATAAAATGGACCAGAGTATCTAATAATGTTTCAACTTATTTGTATAATGGACTCCTAACTGATTCGGGAATGATGGGTGATTGGTTGATATTATTTAAAAGGTCAATGGAGGTTGGTGACTAACTTCTAGCAGCTCCATATTGAATAAAACGAACTTGATGATCTGATCACTTTAGCAGTTTTTGGGATTGATTGAGACCCGTGGTTCGTTTCCCTTGTGCGATATTAGAGATAGACTCATCCCCAGTGTTGGGCTTTCTAATATTTGACGACCTATGTTATATCACTTAATGCTCCAGATGTCCGTACTTGCCGAGGAGGTGTTAGAATTCCACATTGGTAAAGTACCTTGGTTAATCCTTGCCAATTGACCTCTCTTTTGCAGTTGAACTTGGCTAAAGGTCTATTTTCTTTCTTGAAGTATCGTGAATAGCTAAACGAAATAGTTTGGACGTCCATAATGTAAAACAAGGAGCACAAACTTTTGGAAAATGTATTTCCCATTTCCTTTTGGAAGAAAACTAGTGCTGCCTTATTCTGACTTTTAGTACACATACATAGGTTGTAGTATTACTATGTCCTTGAAGACATATTCTAGCCTTGGCTGATATTTTTTGGACTCGAGCATTAACAATTCCTAGGTTATCTACAATGCTAATCCTCTACTTTATTGCATTTTCAAATTTCTCCCACTAAATTTCTCCAACAAGTTGAAGAGGAGATGCATGGATGTCCCAATGCGGAGGTGTGAGAGATTGTCTCGCGGGATTATACTGGGTATGTTGTTGTAATTTTCTGCAACAAGAGTTATCAACCACAACATGAGTTGGTGCGTTCTTTCTCACTGATAGTGATGAAGAACAATGTAAAAGCTAAAAAGAAAGAGAGAATGAGAACTATTTGCAAATAATAATTCCACGGGTGACCCTGACATTGCTTAGTTGAGATTTGGCAGGACCAGAAACTTTTATGCTTCTCCTGCACCTTTAGGTTGGAGGTTCTAATCACCAGAAAGAGAAGTGTGAAAAGGTGCTATTGACCCCTGGGTAAGGGGGTTTAGGATGTGAGTTGGCGCTTTAAAATATAGAATCAGAAGATCGAGGAAGTTTGTGTATGACATGGTTATGAGTCAGAAGGTTTAGAGTTATTTCCCCTAGTCAATGTGCTTCACCTTGAATAGGTACTATGGATTGACGTATGTCTAATCCATCTCGGCTTCTTTTACCGATATGGCAATAAAGCATGTAGCTAGAAGAATTTATTTGGGATGATCTCACAATATAACCCCTCATATCTATCAAAAGTTCTGAAACATGGTTTGACTTTGATTGTTTGGTTATGCATGTCAACTTTATGTAACGACAACAACAACAAAAAAATACCCAGTGAAATCCCACTAGGTGGGGTCTAGGGAGGGTAAGGAGGGTAGAATGTACACAGACGTTACCACTTCTCGTAGAGGTAGAGAAGTTGTTACCACTAGTTTCGGTGAGATGCTATTGCGGTATTTCTTAAAGAGAGAATTTTATTGGACAGAATTCCGCCCTTGATCAGGTGGAAGGAATAATTAATCAAATTCATCAACCTAATTATGTTATTCCTTTTGCAGAACCCCTGTATATTTCATTCCATGACGAAGAATGGGGAAACCCAGTTTACGATGACACAAAGCTATATGAACTACTTGCCTTATCACAAGTATTGTCAGAAATGACTTGGCCTGCAATCCTTAATAAGAGACACATATTCAGGTCCACTATTAAAGATCATCTCTCAGATCTTCAGAAGTAGAACTCTTAAGTCCATAAGTTTGAAATTACTTATGGTTTACATCTTGCAGGAAGTTGTTTGACAATTTTGATCCATCATGTCTTGCAAATGTTACTGAGAAAAGACTGCGCTCGTTGAGAGAAACTGGAAATTCATTGCTATCTGAACCAAAGATTCGTGCAATAGTAGAAAATGCAAAGCATTTCCAGAAGGTAAAAGGAACTTCTACAAGTACCTTTAGACCCGAAGTTGCAAAACTGATCCTAAACTGCTTTAGCTTTCCAAATATAGACGTTTCTTTGACTTTCTTCTAATCTTGAATCAAGTGATTATTTTTTAAACTTAGAAGGAACAGCTAATTCAAATTTTACTATATTGTCCAAAAAACATACCATCAGTAAACCGGTAACTGTAACCTTTACACTAAAACAGATAGTGAAATATCATTGTATGAACAAGTCAACTTTTTGTGTGGTGCATAATCACTGATGGCTCTCAAATATCTACTTGTCTTGCAGATACAGCAGGAGTTTGGATCCTTCAGCAACTACTTCTGGCGTTTTGTAAATCACAAGCCAATAAGAAGTGGATTTCGCTATGCACGTCAAGTACCAGTAAAAACACCAAAATCAGAACTTATGAGCAAGGACCTAATGAAAAGGGGCTTCGTTTGCGTAGGACCAACAGTTGTGTATTCATTCATGCAAGTGGCAGGTATATTTAATGACCATCTCATTACATGCTTCAGATACAACGAATGTAACAACGATAATATCAACAAGCACTCACAAACAAAGTTAGTAAAGACAGATATACAAGGCCGGGACCCTGTTGAGAACAACACACATATGAGTAATGACCATTTGAGTTTGACATAGCTGATATCCTCTGTGAATTTGTATCAATAGCCTTGACGTACTTTTAACCAACAGGATTCTAATTTACAAGAGTGTTGCTTTGATTGGTAGTCTTTTCAGCTTTGCAATGTGTGTATTTAGAAACTTTCTAACTTTTGTATTTGTCATGTATGAAGAGATTGAAGGTTGTACTTATATCTATACACTATGGTGTCTGCTAATTTCTAATATTTGATGATTCTAGTGGTATGTTTTTCGATAAAAGGTCTAAATTTCCGTTGTATTATCCAATATTGCTCAATTTAGTCCATTTATATCATCATGGTTAGCAAATCTATTGTATTTACCATTACCATTAATAGAGTTCTAACACAAATAGCAGGACTTTATGTGTCCATATCTACCCCTCGATTTTTTTACTATGGTTTGAGCTTTATAATTGTGTTAAGAGTTCTCTTAGGGATCAAGGGAAAAATCTAGACTTTGTGAAGTTGCTCAATATTAGATAGTTCTAGGACATATTTGAGGACAAACCTTGCCATCTTTGTCCAGCAATTTACTAATGCTGGACCTTGTTGGCAATGTCTACATGTTTGTCTGCAATAAAATCCAACAGCTTAGCATATATACATATAAAATCCATTATTGGTGTTGTTTGGAAACTGTTTGACATTACCACATGTTTGATAAACAATGTCGAATTTAGAATTTTTAGTTTTGAATTTTAGAATAGACAACTTACCGATTGAGTTCTGGGTAAGTTTATATTTTTCGTTTTTATATTGGTATTGGGGCAGAGGAAGGGAAAATTGAGGAGGGGGATTACAAGGTGGGAATTGAACCTCACCAACATGTGAGTACTTAGATTCAGTTAGTTTCATAACACAGTTACGAAGTTTTGATCAAAGCTACTAAGTTCTGTCAAATCCGTAGCTAGGTGATAAAAGGGCAAAAATATAGCAGCAAGCAAGACATGTGACAATAACCGCGTTATGAGAAAAAAATAATGAAAAAGTAACTGTAGAGGAACATGTGTAATACAGTAGTACAGAACCCCACATCCAGACATTAGGCCGTGGTCTTGTACATTAAATCAGTTAAACACCATTTGTTTAATCTTTTTTTCTTCTCTGTCTGTGCTTGTGTTGATAACAAACGTGTGCATGAACATGCTATTATTATTAATATGACTACTGGTAGTTTACTAATGGGCCCAAATGAGTGACAAACAAAATTCAAACAACTTTGATTTGATTTGATTTGATAGTCAAAAACTTCCAACTTCTTGACATCCATCTTGCCATGGCCATCCCTATGGAAGTTATTTCGATTACGGAATCATGCATGTCTGTTAGAGTGAATTGGATGATCGAGCTGAATAGATCTTCTTTTAGAGGGCTATCTTACTTTCACTCACTTATGAACCCTTGAGTCATCAAAGTCTTTCTGGCACACCATAGCTTGTCCTTTAAAAACATATGAGTTAAAATGGTATAGTGAAAGTGTGTGTAAACAAAGAGAACTAGTACTGATGTTTTGATCTGGACATAAAGCATCAAAGAGACTTAAAGAATAGCACATCCATTGATTTTGAATTGACGCTAGATCATAAAACAAGAAATCCAGTTGCATAACAACAAAGGGATCTACTATAATCAAGAAAATATAACTGTGGATAGTTTCAGGTTTAAGGAGAACTCCTGCTAGTCTACAATGACTTGAACCAATTCTCAACCACAAGGAGATAGAAACCATCAACTATCTATACCTAAATGCTTATGACAAGACCCAAACTAAACTTAAAGGCCTCATCAGATAAGGCGAAAAGGAAAAAAAATGTCTGTATATAAGGTAAACAGCAACATGCAAGATCTATCTCTGTAACGAACATCCACTGAACTGCTTGAGTGATTCATCAGCTAGCAAGCTCGGATAATCTCAATCTGTAAATCCACACTGAGCAGTTCTTTTAATCATGAAAATCACATCCGAGCAGTCCCACTTCCGAGAGTGAGCTCCAGATCATCTAAACCAACCTCATGAATCTTTTCACCTTCCCATGCTGCCTTAACTGATACATTCTCAAAGTCAAATTCAATGCTCTTACCCTTGTCGATGATCATATCATTAGAAGGAATTCTCTGAGCTACAGGCTTAATAAGATTAAAAGTCGGAGAAGTAGGGATCCCATTGGCTGCATACTTTTGAAAGCTCATCCACTGGCCAGAATCAATGGTGGATGAATCAGATTCGTCACACTCTGGTATTGTAGCAGGAGTGAATCGCTGACCTCGAGTTGGGCTAGTTGGGGCTGAAGCAGCAAAGAAAGGGATATTTAGAGCAGACATAGACTCTCTAGCCAAAGTCTCAAGATTAAATATCTGCTTAGGGACTCTAGTTGGTGATGAAAGAGGTGGTGTTACAGGGGCACTGTTTGATATTCGTAATGGTGGTAGCGACAAGGGAATGGAACTATGGAGAAATGCAAATGGATGTGACGACATGTTAGCATCACCACGAGATGGACTTGGGAAAGACGAGGATGTTGGACTAACTTGGTAAGATGGAATCGGGCTAGCAAAGTATGAAGAGGGAGGACTTGGATTTCGTGAAGAACTTGGCGTAATGTTGGCTGAAGTGCCTCCAATCTCCATTGGAGTTGGCCTGCATCCCTGAAAACATAGTAAAAGAGGACATTTTCAAATCAAACTAGTGAACATAAATGATCAAAAGGCTCTGTAATCTGAGATAACAACTTCAACAGATTGCAACTTAGAATCTCGAAAAGTGGTTGATAAACTAAAAACACCAAAACCAAATGCATCAAACCCCACCTTAGACACCAAAACACCCTGCTTATCCATTTCTATATTATGAACAAGTCAATTCTTCCTTCTTGTTTTTTCCAGAAACAACTCCCATTCTCAGACAAATTAAACTACATACATTCATACCAATTATCCAGAAATGAGAACCTGAACAGATTATAAGTACATAAAAGAACAATTGACTAAAGAAAACACAAACTCAGAAGCTGTTCATACTCAATTCTAGATCAGAAAACCATAAAACAGTCAAAAACCAACTGATAACAGATAAAAACACAATCTTTGATCCAAATTCAACAACCCCATTTTCCAAATCTATAGATCTAAGCAAAACTCCAACCAAAAACACAGAACCCCTTCAATTCAAACAAACAAAAACTAAGACACAAACACTACTTTAACCATACATCAATTCATAAAAGAAGATGAATTTTACTAACCTTTCTATAAGTAGTTCCATCAGGCTCAACAATCCATCCAGCTTCAACACAAAGAGCCTTCAAAACCTCATTGTTATCACAATGTTTAGGAAGATTATAATTCCCCTGTGCTCTTAATCCACTATAAATCTTAGCTGCTATTGCCCTTCTCCTCCTTTCCCTCCTCCTATTATTCTCCCTTTCCCTCCATGATGGTTTCCTCCTCCCACTACCACCACCTCCACCACCACTACCACCACCACCACCACCACCGCCCTCCACCGGCAACCCTCCACCTTCCCACATCATTTTCCCCCAAAAAAGAATCGATTTTTTTCAAGATTTTTCAAAATCAAGAAAATGTGGTTTTTTTATATGATGAATCCAAAGAAGAAAGAAGAAGAAAAAGGGGGGCTGGTCCCAGGTGGGTGTGTTCAGACAGCAGGTGGGTTTTGCTTACTGTGTTGTATAGGTACTAGGGGTGCCACTCTATAAAGCATTTTTTTGGGACTACTCACGAGAAATACGCTCTAAAGTTTATACTACTACAAACAATCTGAAGAATTTTCTTCTTTACTTTTCTTCTCTGTGTGTTTGTGTTATATATATATATATATAAAAAAAAACTGATGATGAAATGGTGTTTTGTGTGTTTTGTTTTTTAGCAAAAATATAATAATTGAAGAGATAAAGTTTGTTACAGCTTCAGAATTATCATGTGTAAGCGTTTTTCATTCTATTTTTTAAAAATGGCAAAAAAAAAAAAAAAAAACTTTGACTACTTTTTTAGATTTTACAAATTACATGATTAGACTACTAAATTAATTTTTTTTTGACTGTTATTTAAGAGTTGAAATAATTTTTTACTTATCAAATGAAGCAAGATAATAATTGTTATTAACTAGTTTATATTTTGGAATTTAAATATAAAGTTTTTAATGTTTGACTGCTTTTTTAAAATTTATTAATGGAGTAATAGCTATGTTATTATAAGTTTTCTGATCTTAAATCGAGGTTAGTTATAATAGACACATAGATAAAATTAAAGTAATTTTTTTTTGTATAATTGTGATAAATTTTATAGATAGAAAAAGCGATAAGGCAATAACAAGGATATTTTATAATGAGGTTGAATCAGAAAGTTTGATTATCAAAAATTATAATATAACTTGTTTATAAATAATACATGAATAAGTTTATTTTAAGCTTCTAAACGACTCCAAGTGTTGAAATAAAATAAGTAGTGTTAATGGCATTTTTATTTCATTATATTTTAGATATATATATATGATTTTTATTGTTATATTAGTTAATTTCAAATATATACAATTTTAATTTTTAATTAGTTAATGGTCTGAAATTGTAATGAAGATTACGAGGAAAGAGTCTGCACTGACAGTGTGGGGATCAGATCAGTTGATTACACAGAGAATCAACAAACACATTTTGATTTTCGTGCAAATTCTGTTCTTAAGAAAATTAAATTAACCTAAATTAAATTAACCTCCGTGTTATTTCACGTGGCACTATTTTTTAATTTTAAGATTCAAATAAATATATTTTAAACATTTTGAGTGATAAACTATTGTGATTTATAGTGTGTTTTACTTTTTAAATATATATATATATATATTATTTTAAAAAATTAAAAATTTTAAATATAAATTTCGATCAAGCGTAAACTGTTTGATTTTTAAAAAAAGAAAAAACTATCAAAAGTCTATTATACTAGTTTTTATTACTATAATTTTTGTACTCCATTCAATAAAACAAAATAATGCATAAATAAAAATAGTGGTTTCAATAACAGTCTATTTCATATAAATTAATAATGATTGTGGTACGATAGTAAGTTTTTGTATTCGGATATGAACCTTCGTGATTGTTGTTAATTTTTTTCTCATGAGTTCGATTATTCAAACTCCGATATAAATATTAATTATATTTTTTAAAAAAGAAAAATAATTTTACAATTTTTTGTGATTGTGGGGGACAATTATTTTCTATTTACACTTTTATGTAAACTTTATTGCTTGTAAAAAAGCAATTTTGTAATAGAGATGTCTCCTCGATTACTGAAACAGTCAACTAACCAATAGTTACTTGCCACATCAGTAATTGTGGTCCCACTCCATTTGCTCAGCTCAATTATTAGCAGATCAGATCAGTCAATTGTTACATCGGATACAAAAAATTAATTAGGATAAATCTCTCGACTTTATCTAAATTTGCGTTTAATTTGTAGTTAGTATTTCAAATTTTCAAACATATGAATTTCAAATTGAGAAAGGCGAACCCTAAATTCCAAGCCTAAATATCCAAAAGTTTAAATTGTGCAAGCTATAAACTAAATTTGACGATTTCCAATTTCAGATTCACATTTTTAAAGTTTAACCTATCAATATTAACTTGAGACACGAATTTTCGACTTCAGTTCCATGAGTCGAGTCCCCAACTTCAGACTCGCATTTTTGAAGCTTAAACTGTGAATATTAACTTGAGACACGGATTTTCAACTTCAGTTCCATGTGAAGTTGATTTTGAAGCGACTAAACAATAAAGTTTTTGTACTTTTCAACTTGGAAATACCTTAGATGACTATTTTCTGATAAATAATTACTGATTTTGGCAATACTTTTTATTTATTATTATTTATAACAATACTATATTAAGTCTGTAATATATATTAATCAAGCATGCAATATACACGTATTATAACTGTTTTAAAAAATATATTATGCTCGTTTGGTAAGAAGTTGACACATTGTATTATACATATATTAAAACGTGTGATTAATATATTATCCATCAATAAAAGTAACTTACACTATACGTAAATAATAAATTACTTTTTATAATATGAATTAAAAGTGTATTATAAATGTATTAAAAATGATAAAGTGAAAAAACGATATTACTATAAATGATAATTATTTTTTATTTATAATATACTTATGTAAGTTTCCCTTTCAACTATACATTAAGTAACACTTCCCAATTAACAAGAGCCGGAGCCTGGCGGTAGAGTATTGATACGACATTCAGATGAACTCAATACTTTCGGTAATGCTATATAAATTCGTTTATAATTTTATAAAAATAGCAATAATCAATTAAGATGAACCTATATTGAGTTCAACAGTAAAAAACTTGAAAGATCGAACCCCTAGTAGTTTTAAATTCTGGATCCACCTCTATCAAGCAAAATCTCAACAAACCTGAGCAGACTCCCTTTTTCTTTTCTTGAATCATGTGCATCCTGGAATAAAGTAATGAACTGAAAATGCACCTTATCATGTTTGAATCTCCCATATGATGTTGTGAAAATGAATTCAAATTGTGCAGAAAGTTCATCAAAACATAGGTCTACATCATTGGTCTTTTAATTATACATGAACGTATCCGA
Organism: Solanum lycopersicum; assembly: GCF_036512215.1. NCBI lineage: Eukaryota > Viridiplantae > Streptophyta > Magnoliopsida > Solanales > Solanaceae > Solanum > Solanum lycopersicum. The sequence goes on along the minus strand of NC_090803.1, from coordinate 66,148,235 downwards.
AAAACAAATTGCAGAGTTACACTTAGCGTACAGGAATTTTTTTCTGGTTCGACGTAAATTTAAAGACATTTGAATCCAATCTGAGGCAGAAAGATCACCTGAAATAATTTTGCATCCAAACTTTACAGACTCTCTCTATTGTTTCAGCCTTGAAGATGCTACATGCAACGGGTGAAGAACGTTTGCCCGACATAGCCCCCATGCATTGCCCTTCTGACATTGGATTCGAACATCTTCGGGTTGTCTCTCAATACAGCAGCTGCATCGTGATTGAGGGGATCCTCATGATTCGGCTCCTGTAGAACCACAAGTTCGGGTTGTTAAATACTTCGGATGAGGGACAAGTATCTTTATATCAAAATTAAGAAAATACCGTGAACAGATGATATAAGCCATAGATAATGGTGTTAATGTTGAGCACAGGCTTCCAGTCTTCTCGAAGAATGTTGAGACACACATTTCCTTCCAAGTCGATATTTGGGTGGTAAACCTGCTCCAACAACCAAAAAAAGGGTCTTACCAGTGATGATGATAAAGAGTCGTAGTCTCGACACAGTCTAGAAGAAAATAAACGAGTATAACCAATACCCACCTTTGTCTTGCACTTAACCTTTGGTGCCTCGTGAGGATATATTGGAGAAATACTGAAAGAGAACGTAAATGTGCCACCCCTATATACAGGAACAATGAAAAATAAGCAATAAATGACATCACTATAGAAAGTTGCTGTTTTCATTAAAAAAGCAGAAAGGCGAAAATACAGTAGAACTAGCAACACAGGAATTATTTTTGAAGTAAGAAACTTGAAGAATGGCCTACAAAATTAGTGATAGGTAACTTGTAACAAATTTACTTACATATAATATCCTTCATCAGGCCGAATGGTGACTTCAAAGTTCATGAGGTCATCTTTTCCATTGGGAAATGATATGCTACATGTTTTGGGTAGATTTAGCTCGCTTATATCTATAAGAAAAAAGATGCAAAGGTCTAGTCGTCACAATTTAGATACAAAAAAATAAAATAAAAAAGCGACAGGAGATACAAAAAGGAAAAGTAAGAGAAACAAAATACGTTGAAGTTAGGACAGATACACAAATAGTTAATAGATCCCTTGCGTTAAGTGAGAATTTTACATGAAACTCTCCAATTCCAAAGAGGAGTCAGCTAGAGATAAGAGGAAACAGAAGCTAAGAAATTATCATGCTGTAGTCTCACATCAAGCAACAGAATCCCCCACCCCACCTCTCTATGCTTGAGTGCACATACATAATAGCCATAGTATGCAGAAGACAGCACTAAGATTGAGAACCTGGATATACTGAAGGTTCTGAGAAATCAACACAGTTTGTCACAAATTATGCACCAGGAGATCGAATCAATAGAAAAATGACAATAAATGATATTTGTCTGAAGTAATAAATGGGAAAATTTTGAAAAAACCCTGATTGATGGAAATGACTGATGATCCGTAGAGTACTAACTATTATGATGACAGCTTAAGATTTTGCACCGTATTTAGCTCAGCGAGTGAGAAGGTAGAAGAGACTGTCAATTCACTTGACAATTTCTTTTCTTTTTTGGAGATGGTAATATTGATCCTATATACCACAGGTATAACTAAATCAAAAGTGTAGTTACCCTACAAAAGTATTACGACTTACATCTTATAGTTCAATTCTATTCCTTACAGAACGTCTAAGACATCAAAAATATCTTCTGTTTGAGCTAATAGTTTTTGTTCTCACACCAAAAATAAAGAAAGGCATAACAAATTCATTTTGAAATCCTGCAGGTTGTTCTGCACTTCCTCAAAACATCTCTTGTTCCTTTCAGTCTACAGACTGACCACCAAATGCAGGACGGGACAATCTTCCATCTCCCCTCCTTCTTACTCACATAACCATCCACTCCAGCATCTTAAAACATATGTTATGCTTCCAGGTTTCACCCACTTGATTCCTTTCAGGCTGATGAACCATCCTCCACACTGTTCTGTATATTTACAATGCAATGATTGTCTCAGCTTGTTCCCCACATATAAAGCACCTTGAAACTAGTTGATGACCCCTCTTGTTCAGATTTTCATGTGTCAAAACCTACCTTTTTAGAAAAAGCCAGATGAAACAGTTTACTCTGTAGGGACTTGTTCGTTTTCATATCATCTTCCAAGCCCAAATCTCTTTCTTGCACCACTGCTATATTCAGTTCCTTATATGCAGATTTGACAGAGTAGCATACCTTTCATGTACTTGATTTTCCAGCTTGTCTACCCCTCCATTAAGATTGTTGAACCTGCTACCCCTTCTCATCTCCTTAGGTGTTCACTTGACAATTCTAAAAGACAAATTGAGGTGGGCGGGCCAAAAAGAAAAAACTTTGTACACTTATTTCAACTTTTCAAAAATTTTGTACTTCATTCAAATTTTCAAAAGTTTATACTTATTTCAAAATCAAAATATGCAAAAGCAGGGGAGGCACCTCTGAATCTACCCCCAGGCCCCAGCTGCCACTGCCTGGCTCTTCTATTTGTACCAACCCTCCACTTTTTTCCTTTTCTTTTCTATAACCGTGATGTCCGGGACAACATGTGTGCACCTCCACTAATTTCACGGAATACCTGAACCTTCCATCAGCTATAGGAATCAAGTAACTCTATCCATCAAGGCTAGGACAGATGGGAAGACATCACCGGATGTTGTTGTCTCTGCTGGAATTCAAACCTGAGACTTCATGGTTCTTCACCCACTTCATTGACCACTGGGCCACAACTTTGGTTTCAATTCTATCAACTCTCCACTACCTCCTACTTTTTTACTGTTTAGTTGGTAGGTTCTTATGAATGTGGTAAGAGGGTATGACAGAATGAATTTGATTCTACAAGCCCAACTAGTAACAAGGTCAGCAAGTAACTTTGTTGCAGTTTTAAGCACTAGCAAATAAGATGGAGATGAACAGGATACGGCAATCGGCATAGTGGAACAAGGAAAAATGGAGAATGTAGGAGGATGACATACCCAATCCCACTCAAATGAAAAATGAACAGAAGACGCAAGAATTCAATGTCATTTCCATGAACTATAGCCACCTACACTCACTCCCTGATTGAAAGATTTTTTAAGTACTTCCACAACACGCAATTTTTCACTTAGCTCTCCATCGTGCATATTCTTCCAGCAGTTTTCGAGAAAAGGTAATGTGGGAAGAACCATAAAACTTCCTAGATAAACATTACAAAAATAATTCTTTTCAAGAAGTCTTAAGAGTCTAAATCTTACTGCATCCTTAATGAGTGCCAAGACCTCAACAATAATTTTATCCTGACACTAACAGTAACCTACATATATTTTCAATTAGGATCGCTAATGCAGCACTCATTTCCACATTCTCAAAGCAGAAAGTGACCTTCCTGCCTGGAAGTAATACTGCCATACAAATGCAGGATTCCAAGAGCATTAGTTAACCTCACCAATTCAAAAGAGTTGGAAAAAGAAACCACCTTTATGAAGACGCAACTCTCCAGGACTTTGTTTCTTGACTGGTGGCTTTCCATTTGCGTTCTCAGCTTGTTCTCTCTGCTTTTCTTTTACTTTGAACAACTTAATCATGGTCACTGCAAGAGAAAACATATAACATAATTAGAGCACGATAGACCATCCAAGTACATGAAACTATTCTCACATCTTTTTCTTTGCTAATAACCACATAACAACCTTCAAATACATAAAATTTGCTGAAGTTATATCCATGAACACCCTGTATCCTTTCTTTCCGTACTTTATAAAGATTTGATCAGCATGTTCTGAATTGTGAAAATGGATCATTTCTTTTTGTAAAAGAACAAAAAAGGGCTTCATATTTCGTATTCTAATCCTATTAATCCCCTGGTGATGGACAAAATCATTTAAATAAACTCTTTCTATAAATAATCCTATTAATCATAGGACAGGCATGCTTGGCAGAAAGGACATGTAACCAACTCCATACTATGAAAAAGAGAATGTCCCAAATCAAAAGCAAACTTCATTCCTATCGAATTAAATGTTTTTAACAAAAGTAAGACAACCGCTCACCCATAAGCTATGTTGCTCGAACTATTCAAAAATGTTAATCGGTGCGTGTCGTATTCTCCAAAAATACTGATTTTTTTGGAGAATCTAACACGGATGCAGCACCCAAAGTGAAAACCAGCGCAAACTTAGCTCATAAGAAAACTGACCAACATCAAAAACTCTAAAACCTAGTCGGTGCAAGCTATGACCCAAGTCAAAGACTGAAACTTTAGCAGAATCAATAAGCAAATATAGTCTATAGAAAGTAAAATTGAAACAAACCCAGATATAAAATCATTAATACAACAAGAAAAAACAGGAAAAACAATCAGCTCAGATCAAACACACCAGCAAGCACTTAAATTCATTGATTAGACAGCTTAAAACAGTCAGCAAAACAAAGGGTTTCATTAGATTAAAGCAACTAACAGTACTCTGATTCGATTATACGATCTGGGTACCAATCAAAACACCCAAAAAATCACTGAATCTACAAAAGGGCATACGTCTACAAGTAGATAAAAAGAGCTGAAACAAGAAAAAGAACCTGTTTAGATGAGAAGATGCAGAGTAGAAAAAGGGTATTTTTTTCTGATCTCAGGTTAGCGTAAACCAGCAAAGGGATTCTTTCTTCTCTCTTATCGAATTGATTGATGAGAGAGAATCTAGAGAAAGAAACAAAGGGGAAAGAAGAAATACGCTGGACGCCAGTCCAACTTTTTATATTTTCACTCCACAACCACAAACACTTGTTCTACACTACTCAACACATTCTCGATCGTTCGATTCAGAACAAGTTATTTTTTAGTTAAATCTTTTAAAATACTTAGGTTATATTTCGTTATTTTAACTTACATCTTTAATCAAATATAAAATAAAATAATTTTATGTTTTATGTCAAAGATTTTATACTTTATATTTCATTCTAAGCGTTTCTTTAGACGTTGATTGATAGTTAGTTTAGATGTTGAGTTATTAAATTTTATATAAATTATGTTATGCTCGATTGGTGATTAAAAATTAAATAAGTTACGAATAAAATATGATGTTTGATTTATAATTTATAAATTTATATAATTAATATGTGTATTAATTATGAGGAAGATATATATATGTATTGTTTTATGTAGAATAATACATAAAATAATTAATAGCTATATAAAATAGTGTGTAGATTTATTTATGAGTATGACTAAACTTTACATTACGACTATTTTTGCATCTTTAACTAGCTATTAAATGATCTTCTAGAATTCGATTACTAATCAGTTAGAATTAGATAAATATTAATAATTAAATGTCTATTAGCTATTTTATTTTTATTATAAATTGTATAAGATTCCTTCGTAATTATATATATATGTTAATTATGCAACTTTCTAATTGTTTTTATATGATTTTCTTTTTTTAATCTAGTTATCAAACGTTATATAAATTATATAAAAAGTTAATATATGAATAAGTTATTTATTAACTGCTTACCAAATGGCCTCTTAGAGTTAGTTTGTTTTTTCGGGACTAAATTTAGAAATATACATAAATATTTCCACTAAAAGTATCACTACTTTTGATGTATTAAGATGTAATAGTGAAATGATGTTACATATAACATATTGAATATTTAGTTATGTGATATTTTTTATAAATTTATTTGTTACTTTATGTTACGTATAAAATTTCACTAGATAGGTTAGTGTTGTTATTTTTATGAGATATTTTTATTTTATATATAAGAGATCTAAAATGACATTATTTTTTCTTTAATCTTATAAATTATCATGAAAAGAAAATTATTTTCACAATTATATCATCTAACATAATATGAAATATTTATTATCAAAGCGAATATTGAACCCGTGAAAATCTATGAGGTCTAACTATAATATTTGACGCGATTATAGTTTTATGATTAGTAATGTTGATATTATTAGTGTTATAATTTTGATATTATTAGTGTTATAATTTTGGTATCAAAGTTATGTTTTATATTATACTATTTATATTTCGTATTTGATCCAACAAGTTAAATATTTTTATCTAGCCATAAAATATAATTTTTTATTAAATAATCTTGTTATTATTAAATCCTAACAATATAAGTATAATTTATATCAGGATAAGTTATTAGCTAGCATTTCATAAATTTCATAGAGTTTTCCCCTTTTTATAGATTACATTCTCTTTCCAATTTCGTCGTACGTTTTACTTTTAGTTAATGGATATATTTATCATTAGCAAATTATCTTAAAGTTATCTTTATAATTAATCGAACTTCAATATAAAATAAAGGTTTAATCCATCAGTGGCCTTCTAAAATTGACATCAATTTTCACTAAGATATCTTAACTAAGTTTTGTTTATTTTAGACACTTCAAGTTATACTGCATTGTGTCGTTTTAGCACTTTTTTAACCGTCAGTCAAATATATTATAAGGTGTATGTAATACACTCGCCTAACAACGTGTCCAAGTAACAAATTAAATAAAAACACGTGACATATATATTAAAAATAATTTTTAAATGATGATATTTTCGTATAATGAAAAAGTAACCAATGACTTAAGTACATGTGAAATTTTTGACACATAAATTCAAAAAGAAAAAAATTCAACCCTACAAAGGTCATCTTCTCCACCCCACCTACCCCAACCCCTATCCCTATCCACCTACCTAGATCATCTTGTTCACTATTCCCCGCCCATCCAACGTCTTCTACACCTTTGCCCACCCTAACCCCACCCCCAACCCCTTCCCCACTCACATCGTTTTCTCCACCCCTCTACCACGCTACCCGTCATTTTTTCAAGTTTTTTCATTGTCCTTTTTATTTGTGACAACATGAATCTTGGGTTAAAATTTATTTTTTGTAAAATCTTTTTGTGTTGAATTTTTTCTCTTTTTTGGTCAGTAGCAACATCAAAACTATTTATCCATGAAAGGAGTTCAAGTTTTGAGAGATGGTGGCTGAGAAATGAGGAAGAAAATAAAAAAAAATGATTTATTGAGCCTTTCACGCATCGGTATGGAGTGTACTACACTCATTATGTCATGTCAGTAACAGTATCAAAATGACATAACGAGACGTGACATGAGGTGTCTAAATGAACAAAACTTAATTAAGGTGTCTAAGTGAAAGTTGGTGCCAACTTTAAGGGACCACCAATGCTCAAATTCTTTGAAAAAAATTAATGCTCAGCTTTGCCACTATATTTTATAGGCATAATACATAAATGTGTCTTTTAACTTGGCCTCGTTTCACCTTTATATTTTTTAACTTTGGGTTTGCACAAATAAACACTTAAACTTGTATCAACTTGAACAAGTAGACACATGAGTCTTACGTGGCATGATACACGTAGGACAAAAATGACATGTAAGACATGTCTGTAATTTGTTCAACTTTATACAAATTTAAGTGTCTTATTTATGCACATCCAAAATTAAAGATCATAATACAATTTAAAATCAAATCAAAGGACATATTTATACTTATGTAACAATTTTTATATTTAAGTTTACTTGTGGGATTGGACTTCATTACGCGTCAAGGACAAAAATAAACCTATTTCTTAATGGAGGAGTAACTATTTTATTAGAATAAAAGTCAATAGATTGCAAAGTTAAACTTCAAAATTTGTTTTTTTTTTCCATCAATCAATAATTTTACAGTACAAATAATAAAAAATGTTTTTATTCTTTGCTTCGTGTAAAAGACTGATAATCAAAGCCACTTTTCAGCCTTACAACTAAAATATAGTCACTATACTGTCGAGTTGAAATGGCATGATAATATAAAAAAAAATATTTGTGAAAAAATTATATTTCTGGTGACTATTTTTCAGTTATATGTACTAAAAGGGATTATTTGTGAATTGTATTCAAACATATTTTGACCTCATTTTCTCTGTATTATATATCACTTTCTTTTATTTCTTAATTTGGCTTTTTTTAATCTTTGTTGTGTTGCTATTCTTCAAGATTTTTTCCTGGTCACTTATGGTTGCGTTAATATTCTTTTTGAGAAAAATTAACGTGAAATTATATATAAAAAGAAAAATAATATGAGTGGATCGTAAATTGCTATTAACTCTCAAAATTTTGGAGATTGCCTAGAGATGGCAACGAGGCGGGATAGGGCAGGGCAGGGCAGGGCAAGAGAAGCCTTGACCAGCTAATTTTGTTTACGTATTTATTTATATTTTTCACGATCAAACGATCCTTAACTAGTTGATATCTTTTTAGTAAGAAAAAAAAGATAATATTCATATAGTTATTCAATTATGGTTAGCTTTCATTGAAAGTCACTCGGCAATGATAATTCTCTTGGGAGATTGGTCAATTTTCATACTTAGAAAGTCAACAACTAACTTTTATGTTATGAAATAAGTTATTAATATAACGAAGTTTGAATTTAAATTTTACATTTATAAATATATAATAAGTACTTTAAAAAAATGACGAATCAATGTTATAAGTAATCTCTTCCCACAAATTGAACCTAGTAAGATCTTCAAGAAATTCTTTGATTTCTTCTTCAAACATGATTAATCAATATTGTATCTTCCAACTTCACTAAAAGAGAAGCTTGAAATTTCCTAGAAGGAAAATTAAGTAAAAAATTTTAACACGATCTAATGATTAAATTATCTTTTTTCTTTAACGATCTGCTAATATAATTTTAGGTGAAATCTTAAAGAGTTGTTTGGTATGACATATATGATAAAAAATATAACACTATTTTATTCTACATTTATAACTTAGGTCATTTTTTTAAAATTAAATTCAAAAGAAAAATAGGTTATTATTCGGTTAGATCATCTTTTTCAAATAAACTCAAAAGAAAATAGATTATTTTTTTAAAGAGAGAAATATTTTTTAAAAAAACAACAAAATTTGTTTAGGCTTTGAAAGAGCATTACTCATAGGATTAAAATGGAAAAATTTGATTAATCAAATCTTAATTTATTCCATGGACAAGTAATTTTGAAATATATGATCTTAATTGGAATTTTTTTTGAATATAATTCTTGATTTAATAAGTGGACTGGTAGTTTGGAACATGTGATCTTAATTTGGAATTTTTTTTAATTAATCTTGATTTAATAAATGAAAAAGTAATTTGAAATATTAAATTGATAGAAAATATTATTTGAAGTGATAAAAAAAGGAAAGAAAAAAAAAAACACTTCATCACCCCTATAAAGTCATTCCATTTCAACAATATTAAAACATATTTTTTAAAGCTTAGCTTTTTGGAAAAGAAAATGAGATCTATGAATCTTGTTGATTCATGGGGTCAAGCTTGTTTAGTTATCAATCAATCTTTACCTTACAATTCGTTTAATGGATTGATGAAAATCAATTCGAAAAATCGAAAAATTTTGAAACAGAGTTTATCTTATAGAACATTTTCATCTGTAACTGTTTCAGCTATTGCTACCAATGAGAAAGTTGTTATGGAAAAAGAAGAATTTAATTTCAAGGTTTACGTAGCTGAAAAGGCGATTTGTGTAAATAAAGCTTTGGATGAGGCTATAATGGTAAAAGACCCACCTAAGATCCATGAAGCAATGCGTTATTCGCTTCTCGCCGGCGGGAAGAGAGTCCGGCCGATGCTCTGTCTTGCTGCCTGTGAACTTGTTGGGGGAAACCAAGGGAATGCTATGGCGGCTGCTTGTGCTGTTGAGATGATACATACTATGTCTCTAATTCATGATGATTTGCCTTGTATGGATGACGACGATCTCCGCCGTGGGAAGCCGACGAATCATAAAGTGTACGGTGAGGATGTGGCGGTCCTCGCCGGAGATGCGCTACTTGCTTTCGCATTCGAGTACCTCGCTACCGCTACAACCGGAGTTTCTCCGTCGAGGATCCTCGTTGCTGTCGCCGAATTGGCGAAATCTGTTGGAACGGAAGGGTTAGTAGCTGGACAAGTAGCGGATTTAGCTTGTACTGGTAACCCTAATGTGGGATTAGAAATGCTTGAATTCATTCACATACACAAAACGGCGGCGTTGCTAGAAGCTTCCGTTGTAATCGGAGCAATCCTCGGCGGCGGAGCTGATGAAGAAGTGGATAAGTTAAGGAGATTTGCCCGATGCATCGGTTTATTGTTTCAGGTAGTTGATGATATCCTTGACGTGACAAAGTCGTCGTCGGAGCTCGGAAAAACCGCCGGAAAAGATTTGGCGGTTGATAAAACGACGTATCCGAAGCTGCTGGGATTGGAAAAGGCTAAGGAATTTGCGGCGGAGCTCAACGGCGAAGCTAAACAACAGCTGGCGGCGTTTGATTCACACAAAGCTGCTCCATTGATTGCTTTAGCAGATTACATTGCTAATCGTCAAAATTAGGATTTTTTTGTGGAAATTTTTTAGTTTTACGAAGTAATTGAATGAATGTAGTTCTTCATAATGTGATTTGAATCTTGATTTATCAAATGAAAATGAAAATGAAAATGAAAATGAAGGTGATATATTATATTGTTAATAAATAACGTCGATTTTGAATCGTAAATTTAATTACGAAGTATGTTTATGTTACATTCATTCACATATTAGTAATACTTTAGTTATTGTATTTTATTTTTTTTACTTTAAACGTGAAGATACTTTGGGCAACATGTATTAGTTACGAAGAAACGTTTTGCTCAATAGCAATTGAACACTTCTGAATTTTGATTCTTTTCTAAATTGAATTTCAACGCGAAACATTTTAAGTAGTAAAGTAGGCTAATTTTTGTTTTTTGCAATTGTGTGTTTAGATATTACATAACCAATTAAGATTGTTTCGTGGTATATTATGATCAATTGAAAATTATATTGAGAATTGTTCACCTTACTTTCTTTGTTCTAAGTTGTTTGTGTTTTACTAGAATTAGCTAACGTTTAAAGTGGAAAATGTTTGTGTTTTCTATGTTTTCTATACTCTAAATTGTTTGTTATGAATTCCTTTTTCATATATTTTAAAAGAATAAAGTTTTTTTTTCTTGTTTTAGCAATATTTTATTGATGCTAATGTTAAAATGTTGTTTACGTTACATTCATGCACGTAATAGTAATTCATGATTTAATTACTTATATATTAGTTATTATATTTTCTATCTAAAACGTGAAGATATTTTAGACAACATGTATATGTTAAAAAGGAACATGTTGCTCCTTCCTAATTTCTTCCTAACTAGCAATCGAACAACTTTTGAATTTGATTCTTCTTTAAATTTAAGCATAAACATAAAATGTTTTAAATACAGCGTAAACCAATCAATATTATTTAGTATTTTATTAGAATCAAATGAAGTCTATATTGGAAAATGTTAGCACATTTTTTGTTTTTCTTTGTGTTTTTTTTTTAAAAGAAAAATAGAATAAAATTCGACAACTCTTTATTTTCAATTTTCGAAAGGTGATTAGATGCGTGCTTTATTTAATTTTGGTTCCTCGTAGAAAATGAAAGACCACCATTGGCTGTATGTACAAAAGAAGTAAATTAATTGGAATGGAATCTGAATCACATGTAATACCAATAACAATAACGATGTGGTGGGTTCAATTTGGCATTAGTGGAGCCCACGTGAATAGATAGGATTCTTCCACTAGATATTTAAAATAAAATTATTTTTTTATGTTTTGATTTATTTTTTTTTATAAAAATTTTCGTTTATCGAATTTTTCAAATAGAAAGTGATTTCAAACTTTTATAGGAGCATGATGCTCTTAACAAAAAGTCAATGAAAGTGTTGAAAACACCCCTTACCTTGACGATAAGTAATTCACTTATAATACAAGATTTGAGTGTATTTAAATTTAATTAATCAAGTAAAAAGTGTTTTTAAGATTGTTAATAATTCGAGGATGAAACTAATAATTCGCACAGAGTTTAGAAGCATTTTCAATATTCTAAAAAAAATTATATCAAAGTGGTAACCCTTAAATAAACTTACCGTAGTGCAAATTCCAATTATTTGAAACTTAATGAAAATACAGAAAATTATAGGTTAAGCACAAGAAGAATAAAATTAAAAAGATATATGTGCTTTTATAGAAAAAATTATAACGCCGCTGCCGGGGATCGAACCCGGGTCACCCGCGTGACAGGCGGGAATACTTACCACTATACTACAACGACTTGGTTGTTATATGTATCCAACGATCCATATTTCTCAAGGAATTTATTTTGATATGAACGCGTTTCTCAGATACAATTATATTCTCTCTGTTTAAAAAAATAAGTAATGTTTTTAATTTGACGAACTTCTAAAGAAACTATTAATAATTTTCAAGTATATTTTTACGAACTTACTTTTAATCAAAGAACAGTAAATAATGCGTTTATCTCTCCGAGTGTATCTTATCTGAAATCTAAACGACATAACGGATATGACACTAACTTTTTCCCATCAAATGAATAGATTTATTTTGGTCCCAAAGTATGATGTATCCTCACAAGAAGCTGCTAAAGTCAGACACACACATAACTACAAACTTAGGAATGACAAATTGGCAATTGGTCTGGGCTGGCCTATGGGCGGATTTAGCTCAATAACTTTTACACAGATCTGATACTTAAATCGAAAAATCCATCAAAAGAGTGTTGTTGGTTCAGTGTCACCAAAAAATGAACCTTCTAAGTTTGTGATCTGTTGGTCAAGGGTCTAAGCAATGCTAAATAGGACCAGGACAATGCAGGTTAACATAGTGGCATCAAGACATGCCCCGCCTCGCCCCATTTACATCCCTAAGCAAACTTGTGTGTGGAAAACACCTTAGAAATCTTCATTCTTATATTACTATATACATCAAAATGTATAGCATCATTTCAAAGAATTTGAGTTGCTTGTCCAAAATACTGTGGTGAATATTCTTGCCTGTCTTTGAATTAGTGAGATAAAGCATAAATGATTCGACATCGCAGTAAGTAATACCAGAGTCCTGACCTTTCCAGTAGTTGTTTCAAAGTCATTAACAATCACATCCACAATGAAATTTAAACTTTGTCCCAAGTTCCTCCTGAAACAGAGATAAAATATGGGTCAAAGGAAATCAGATAGGCACTCAATACATTAATCAATCAACAGAATGTAATGCATAATTGAGCATAATTCTGCAGAAATAATCGAGGGTTCAATCAAGTTGCGGAGATGGATAACGCTAAGTTACAGAGTGTTCCACTCCATGACACATGATGCCCAACCCCAAGATACGATACAGAGATGTCAAGGCTAATGGTGATGAAGGTTCTATCATGCTTTACCAAAAAATTAGTTTCCATACACTACCAACCAAAATGCATGCCTTATTCAATAATGAGATATACAGAAACTATGACAATTGCATTCCAAATGGGTATTGAGTTACTTGCACAAGATTGGGTTACAATCTTTGTGACGCCCAACAATGCATCTTGAGTTTTAAAGCACAACTAATCTGAAAAGATTTTAAAAGAGAGAAGATACACATATCCTAAACACAAGTGTGCACTTAAACAACCTTCCAAAATCAAGAACTGCAATTTGTGAACCTTTTTTTAAACAAGTGTGGTGTTCAGGTAACTTTGTCCAAGGCTAGGACTGATGGGGAGAAATCACCTTGTGTCTTTGAATCTGTTAGGATTTGAACATGAGACCTCATGGTTCTCAAACCTACTTCCTTGACCACTAGGTCACAGCCTTTGGTGCGCTGCAACTTGTGAACTAGAGCATGAAGAACTTCGAACAACTTCAGTTTTTCAAAGATTTCTTTTTTTTAGGGTTTTAAAAAAAATAGATTTAGATTTCAACTTTTAAAAAATTAGAGGAACTAAGCAACTCTGGTTACTATTACAGTGGTTCAGTCATGAACCAGTTTTTGCTCTCAATCTCCAAAACTTCTTTTTACAGTAGAAATTGAAAAGAAAACAGAGATCTCTAGGCTACCAAGAAGCATTTGAGGAACTCAAGAAGTTGATGACTTGAAAATATGTACTCCATATTTTGTAGTGTTTCATCTAGGAGTTGCAACCAGACCTCTGCAATTTTGGGGTATCAAACAATTATAATTGGGAAAAAAGATTGTTTCTAGAGAAGAATGTTCAAATGAAATTATACCAGACAAAAGTCATTTGCACTTCTTTTAGCATGCCTAAACAGTCATACTAAAGACAAAGCGACATTCAGGAAGTGGATACCACACCCCAACCCGGAAAGCAAAGAAGGAAAAAATATAAAAAACCATCACATTCAAAAGTAAAGAGAAAAACATTTATAGGCTAAAAATTTAAATAATAAGCCAATCCACGCACCAGAATGTCAGCTGATATTGCAAGCCACCAGGTACTTCCTTGAAGTCTATACTCTTTTAATCTTTTGGCAAATTGATAGAAGTACAACAATCACATCTCTTAATCTTTTTCTGATATTTAAACAGGAGGGAGAAAACCACATATAACGGGAAATCGTCGGGATGCCTATCGTTTGGACTGAAACTTCCCAGTAAGAGGTGTTTCTATTAGGATACATCAATTTTCTGTTGTCTTACTAACAAAATATCTCGAATCCTGAAAATGAAGAGGTTCATTCCCCCAAGAAGTCCAGCCAGCTATCATTTCTCTAGCAAATAGTTCAATGCAACGAGCAGGCATAGACCCCGGCACATAATCTAGCAGCAGCTCTAATCCATGTGGATAAGACAAAAATTACAAGACAACAATTCTTACGGTAAATAGTAGAAAATATCAATAATATGTCATCCCTCGCCCCGCCCTCTTTCCCAACCCAGAAAAGTAAAGACCAACTGAAAAGGGGGAAAAAGGGGAAAACAACATTATACGAAAGGGGGGGGGGGGGGGGGAAATCAAATTAGGACCAGAAGGGGTTGCAGCTTTGATATATTACAGGTTACCTCCAATGGGGGGTTTCCTTGAATAATCACCAGGAACACTAACGAACACTCGATTATCCGGTATAGGATTCGATCTTGTTAAATTCCCAGAATGTGTATCCTGCAAAGACATGACAAAGTGAAGAAAAGAGCAATCTTTAACAAAGGCAACTTCAAGGCATGGGACAAGCTAACCTTTCCATCACAGTAACCTAGGAGAAGACATTCATATGGTCGGTGATGAAAGAGATCCAATTCACCAGTCAACATTCCATTGGCCTTGACCTGTAACAAAAATCAACATAGATACCTAAGTGCATACTTTTAAGTCAATATACACTATTCATCAGTGTTATTGAAATTCCTCATCCCTCTCCCTACCCCTCTCCTCTCTCAGATAGAAGGTAGCTTAAAGATAACCTCAGAGTTGTGGACAAACAAGATACCTTCAACCAATAAAAGCTAGCAGCATATGTGACTCCCCATTTGGGAAATAAATCATTTTCCACAAAATCTCGCAACTTCTCCCTGTTGGTAACCCACAACGCAACAAGTGCTCCAGCCGTATGACAAAGTTGCTTGACAGGGAGAGATAAGAAGTATCGGCTAGGCAAAGTTGGATACCTGCAACCACATGTAGTTGCATATTGATAGAAGTATAGAAATCTACAACACAGACCTTCACACCTAATAGTTTGAGCTTCTAATATGGTAGTCAGACAACTATTGACCCAATCTAATCAATCAGAGGAAATTACTTACAATATATTTGTTCAACTACCCTCCTATGTCCATGTACTGCCTACCCCACCCACAAAATTCAAAGAGAAATGTTTCCCTGTAGGGTGTACAGGCAATGAATTGCTCCTTGACTATCATCAGAAAAAAAAAACTTTGTAGAAAGTGGAACCCTAGAAAATAAATGCTAGGCAAGACTAGCTAATAATCTAGAAGCAAGAGAGACAAATCAGAGATAGGATTAACACGCACCTAACTTTCTGACGAGCACTACCATTTTCCCAAGGGGGGTCTATAACTATGAGATTGAAGCCACAATCAGAACCAGCTGAAAAAGAAAACACCAAATCAGAGTTTAAGTAGATGGCTCCCATATTCTTACTTATGCACGAACCATGAAACTAATATTTTTGGCAGGAAATGAGGATTTCAGCCTTTAAACTGGATATTTCCCAATATATTGAAGATCCAGTTGAATTTAATAATCCCCGCTCAAACACAAAGAAAAGGATCATAGCTCCTTACTTGGGATTAAGCTGTCAATCTGCTGCATATCAGACTTCAAGACACAAGACCAATAAAATGCAAAAGTCAGATTTGAAATCCCATGCAGATAAAATCCAAACCAGAAAAAGAAAAGGACAAATAGCCATTAGTAAATCCATATAATTCTGGTCTCTGGATTTCAAGTTCCATGAGAGAAAAGAAAAGAGCCTTTCACAGAAAGGAAAATATCAATTTTCATTTGCATGAACCAACAACATAAAGTAAATAATGAAACAACTAAGAAGCATCTGCCTCGTATCATACCATATAAAAACAACTCCTTTTGGGAATAATATACTTGTGATTAAAAAGCTCAGCCTCCATATCATAGCTTCCCTCATTGGCAACAAGATTATTAAATACAGGGGTCTCTCTTTGTTCAATACTCTGAGCAAGCGGAGAACCTGAAAACCACACAGAAGACATTTAGAAAACATAACCAGCCCAGGACTATGAGAAATAAGCTAACAATTTACTGAAACTTTATTGAAATGGATAAAAAGTAAGCCTTGTCACTACAGTAAGTTGTTCCATTGATGACCAGTAGGTCACAAACTCAAAGTGCGGCAACAGTCTCTTTTGCAGACATGCAAGGAGAAAACTGTGTACAGTATTACCGCTCTCACTATCACCATAGTTGTCAGAGAGCATTTTGGGCATAAGCTAAACGCCTAAGTTCTTTTTTTTTTTTACTGAAATGAACTGTAAGTTTCTTGTAAAGTAGACCAAACCTCCATTTTGCAAAGTCTTATCATCTTGCTGATAATTGAGAACAATCTCATACATTGGAGCTTGCCAAACACCTCCAAGCTCCATAAAGGAAAGTTCACTAGTTTCCTGCGACAACTCCTTACATTCCCCCACGGCACATCCATCATTCCTCAAATTTCTCAAAACTTTCAAAAGATCAGTAGCTTCGAGCAGAGCTTCATGCGCTTTCAACAAGAATGGCTTCACCTCCTTCAATACAATTAAATGTCACACTTAATGCACAGGAAATTAGCTGCTCTAAATTAAATATAGCAGGTAAACTCTTCTGAAAATGAAACTTTTATTCCTTCACCAGGGAGTAATGTGAAGTGTGTTATCGGTAGTTTTCCTCTGCACCAGAAACTATCATATGTCAAATTTAAGAGTTTATTTGTCAAAAACACACTTGAATCATCACATTTTTGCGAGTTATCAATTATTCACTTTTTCTACCTAAGTAACATCAACTATTTATCAAAAACACGCCATAGCTAGCAATTGTTACCGTTTCCTACCTGTATTATCACCATCCTTCATGTAGGAAAAGGAACAGCTTACATTCCAGGTTATTTCGATAAACATTAGGTGATATTTTAGATAGAAAACTCACACGCATGATAGTTCATATATGAAACTTGAAAAAACATATACATTAGTGCTTTTTACCCTTCACTCTAAATTTAATGGTACCTGGTGACGACGATCGGCTATTTGTTCGCGCTCGTTTAGAGATTGAATCTTCTTCTTCCTCTTACGTTTTCCTTTTCTGAAATCTACGGAAGCTTTTGGAGATTGTGCTGAGTTCAAGGAATCGAAGAAGCGAGAGTAATACGTAGAAGGCGAAACCCTAAACCGGGTATAAGAACGGTTGAGTATTCGAACCGGGTCAATGAAGAAGGCATTTGAGTTCAGCTGAGAAACTCCTGAATCCATCAACTGATTCTCTTCCATCTTCAGAATTGTGGAATTGTTCTGCTCTCCGGTTCATCGGACAAATATCGGCGGGAAGGGGGAAGCGGGAAAAGTTTGTTTATTTGCATTTTGGTACTCGTTTTTGCTTAGATGTACGTTAAAGTCCCTGAAAATGTTTTCTTTTCATCTCCCACCCCTACTTTTTTATTTGTTTATTTTCTTCCATTAATTAATACTAATAGAACATCAATGCAAAATTGAAAATTAGATATGAATATGAAATTACATCATACTTTAGTTTTTAGTATAGAGATTTTTTGTCTTTTAATATAAGAGAATTGAAATTAGTATCACAAATTTATCAATTATTTCGATAAATTACAAAAGGAGAAAGACTATATTTGACGTCTTTTTTGATTAATTAAAAATATATTATTACATCATCTAAGTCTTCTCTACACTCTCTTTTACTATTAGTTATTCGGTCTTATTTTATGTCATATATTTTAATCTATTTTAACAAGAATATTAGTTTATTATAATTAAAATTAATTATAATTTTAGCTTTTTTATTTTAATATAACAATTTAAATCAATCAATATCACATAAATTAAATTTTTTTTTTGAATTTTTTAAAAATAGATAAACTATTTCTTTTTAGACCATTATTATTATTATTTCGTTATTCCATTGGTCAAACAACACTATACAAAAGAATAAGACATGTAACCGAATTGAGAAACTTTTTTCTACTTTATTTCTTTTGCCTTTTGAAGTAATTATTAATACCAAAGAATAATCATATTTTTGTTTGACGATTAGGAGTTACATCAAAGTACATAAAATAATAATGGACCAAACATCAAGAATTAAAAAAAACATATTCTCTAGGGATATAAGATAATAGTTACGGTTCTTACTCTTCTGTCGGTTGTTTGATTCATAAGATAAAATTGAATATTTTATAATCGAATTTCTAAAATTTAGTCGGTTTATATAACAAGGTGGAACATCAAATCTAACCAAGTGTTATTTAATTTTACTATTCAAATGAAATAAATTAGTCTAATGATTAAAATCATGAAATATACAAGTGAATGAGTGAAACGAACCAATATTTTATTGTAAAAGTACAGACAGTGTTAGAATAAAATTTTAGTTTCGTTTTATCTCTTTTTGATTACTAATGGTAGTATAATTTAAATGACAACATTGAAGCTCAATACTATGTTATTCGTGTCAAATCATTAATAACAATAATTATATCAAAATTAATTATTTTTAACATAAAACAAGATAAATGACAAGAACATATACGAGATTCTTCAAACATTTTATCTACCAAGTAAAGTAGAAAGTATATTTTATAAATAAACAATTTTTTTTAGAATTTATATAAGGCATGTCTATTTAACAACAAATCAAATCATCGATTAAAATTAATTAATTTTAGCATATCCAAATCTAAAAACTTGAAAAACCCTTAGTGGTTTTCTTCTTTTGCGTGTATATGACTCATTGACAAATGACACATAATATTAGAACAAAAAATTGAATGATTGAGAAAGGTGATAAGACCACATGGTCAATTCATGAAAAAAACAACTATCCTAAAATTTCAAAATTGAATCTTTTTTATATATACTCTATGATTAAATCTAAGAATGAATTCATAATACTTTTATTTGATTTATAGGATAAGGTGGGATATCAAATCTGAGCAAGTGCGTATTTTATTTTATTTTAGAAACAAAATAAATTAGTCTGACAATTATAATCATGAAACATCTTAATTGGTATACCAAAGTTATCTAATGTTTGGTATATTGTAAAAGCATAAGTAGTTTTGAAATGAATATTTAGTTTCGTTTTATTATTAAAATCATGGTATAACTTAAATGTCAAAATTATATAACACTTATCAATTCATAGAATGTTAGTATCGAGATTAATTATTTTTACATTAAATTATGAAAATTAGATTTTAAAAAATCTCTAAGATCATTCAAACTCCTTTCTTTTGTACTAATTAAGATAGAAAATGTTTTTATGAACCAACAACCTCTTAAAAAATTATATCTTTTTTTATAATATAAATAAAATCTTGAACATTCAAATAAAATTGTGGAATGTTTTGTGTTTTTATATGACATTATTGACTCATTAACATTGAAGGAAAATTAAGTGATTGAGAAAAGGTGACAAGACCACATGGTCAATTCAAAAAGGGAAAAACTATCAATCATTTAAAAAATTGAATCTTTTATTAATAATTAATCACAAACTTTTTTCTTTATTCAATTGGAGTCAAGAAGCAATGAACTATCCAATAATTTATTTATTGATGACATAGACCAATAGATAGTTATTTTTGGTAAACAAGTGATTAATTTGTTGTGTTGTGTCATTCTATTATGCAAAACTCTTTTTGTTATAATCGATATTTTCAAAAATGTTTTTGGGCGTAAATCAAAGATTTAGATTTATAAGACGTAAGTTTTTAAATTTGAGGCACAAGCTTCGAGAGTAAAACGTAAGTCTTGGATGTAAAAATATAAGTTGGAGCATTTTTAATTTTTTTTGCTTTAAATCAAATTTTCTATTATTACTGTATTGATATTTCTCAAATAATAATTACAAAAATTTGTTCTTCATTATTGATTATCAATACTTATCTCAAACAAAAATCATATTATAATTGCTATAGATTATAGGTTATTATTAATTTTTTGTTAAAAATGTTAAAGTTTCTTCCTTTCCCAACCCCTAACCCCACCCCACCCTACCCCATCAAACCCCTTTTCATCAGTTTGAAAATTGATAATCCTTTTAGCACCGTCAATTACATTTTTTTTGGCAGTATCTAGACAAGTGGATGTTTTGATATAAAATTTGTGAAATTTTTAATATAATGTTTTAAAATTAACATTATTATTTAAACAAAAATGCAAATTAAAATTATTTTCTTATTCAGGAGAGATGGGACAAACATCAAAAACAAAAATTAGATGATTTTGACATAAGTTCCCTTTTTATTTCACCTGCTTTCTAAACTTTTTTTTGTTAAATTTCTTCAAATAAGTGTAGATCCATAATTATATAAATTCACTTCCTTAAAAAGTGGTGGGGAATATATTTTTAAGTATTAAAGAAGCATCAAAATATTATTTCAAATTATAGTATATGGAATAATTAGATTGAAAAATAATTTTCACTAATCTTTTTTAGTTCGAAGCTCATATTCAAACAATGAATTTACTTTAAACTTAATATTTACTTTTTCTAATTTTAACCAAATATTATTTACATCCTTAACTATATTATTAAATTTGAATAACTAACAAGGTCTAGATCACAGATAGAACACAACGACGTTTATTTGGTTTAATAGTATCAGTTGATTGATCTTATTTTTCATATTTAGTATTCGAATCCTTATGGAGTCATCATGGTTCACAATAAGTTCTTTAAATTAAAATAATTATAAGACGTAAAAAATCTCTCACAATTACTATAACTATGATTTATATGTTAATCTTTAATCGTCCATAACATAAAATTTGCGTTATAAACAATAACATGTCCAATATAATTTCACGATCGAAACAAAAAATGGCATCAGCCAAGCATAAGCACATTGCGTAATAAAAGTGAATGTTAAAGGATTATTTCAAGGCCAATTGCTGACTCAGATTACTGTACCAAATAAGGGTCCACACGCCTAAAACACTCTTCATGTGATTAGACCAATGACATTGTGCCACGTTTAAACCCTTTAGTTCTCGAAATAAAATAATATCAAATTGAATAAAATATGATAAAATAAAATAAATCTAAATTAATTATGAAAAATTTCATTATTCAGTGTACCAAAGACCAAGGTCAAAATCAAAGCTAAAAAATTCTCAAAATAAATACTTTTTCGTCTTAACTTATGTCATATCTCTTTTTTGCTTTTACCCTTTTTATTTATTAATGACTTATTTTAAAATTATAAATTTTAGTAATTTTTCTTTCAAGCTTAAGTTCCGTAGCAATTAAACACTTTCAAATATATGGAGTCAGCGCAAGTAGCATTGACTGATTTTTATCATTATTGAGGTTGGCTAAATTCAATTCCACGAAAACTTTTAGTTAAATATTTTTTAATGGAGTTCGAATTCAAAATTTATGATTTTGAACAAGAACACTTAAGAGTATGCTTAGCTATCAATAATATGACTAAGAACTCGAGTTCTCAGGTTTAAAATTCAGAAGAAACAAAAAATACAAAGTGATTCTTTTCATCTGTCCTAATTTTGGTGAACAGAATTATCGACACTTGATAATGAATATTCTATAAAATTAATTAACATACATTAAAATTGATCCGAACGCCACGATCATAAATTTTCGATGTCATATGGTGCAAGCTAGGAGTAGTAGTAGAAAGTGTTTAACTGTGAGGAAGGACAATTAACTGACCATGGTCACACTAACAAATCCCACTACAGACCCCTCTATATAAAGCTTTCAAGCAAAAAACACACAAATTATTTACAACTCAAATAGAAAGTATAGAGAGAGAAAGCCATCAAGAAAGGTTAGAACTTTAGATTTCTTGCTTATTTTTACCAATAATTATGTTCTTGTTACTCAATTATGTAGCTTTCTATTTTTGTTTGTTTTTTTACTTAAAAAAGCTTACATATTGATGGATAATGTTTTGATTGTACCTTCATTTATCATTTTTTTTCAGTGTTCAATTCTGATTTTGCTTGTCCAATTCTGAATTTTCCATCTTGATGATCATTGTTATGTGGATTTTTTTGTTGTTCTTGTTTTCGCGGTGATCATGTCTGAATAATCTGTTCTTTTTCTAATGATTGTTGTTTTGATGGTTTTCCAATTATGTGTATATGATATTGAAGGTTTTTTTCAAGTCAAGGCTTAGTCAATGGGCTAATGTTGGATGCTGTTTTAGATATCATTTGAAGTTTGATAAAACGATCGTATTGTTTCATTGTAGTTTCTGTTCTGTTATTGTTACTATCTGTTGTTTTTTGGTATTATATATTGTTTCTTGTTCTTTTTTTTTTTTTTTGGAATGGTTTGACTGATTTTCATTCTGCTGTTATTGTTATAATCTGTTGTTTCTTGTACTTCCGTTACTTCTTTTTCTGGAATGCGTTGACTGTTTTTCCTTTTGCTGTTTTTGTTATTATGTGTTGTTTCTTGTACTTCCGTTATTCTTTTTTCTGATATGTTTTGGACTGTTTTCCCTTGACCCGAGGGTCTATCGGAAACAACCTCTCTGCCTCTGAAGTAAGGGTAAGGTAAGGAACTGAGTATGTTGTTGTTAAAGTTGGTGAAAGTTACCTCTGAAAATAAACAGGCTGATTTCTTAATTAGTGAGATATCTATCCATTTAGATTTATCATCATAAGTTTCTAATTTTGTTCAACATTTTTCGACGAATCTGAAGTTAATTGAGTGCGCTGATTGAAATGACTTTGAGCTTTTTTGGTTCATTTCCTTTATAAGGCACTTATGAACATGTTAGATGAACAAGAATTGATCAAACTTGCTCAGCTTTGTGTCTGTATTTACAGTAATCTATCTTAGATTATGAAGCAGATTCGATATGTCCGCCTAGATTTATATTTTTTAAAATAAAAATTAGAGGGGTAGTTAAAAGTTGTATCTCATTAATCTGATGAATGATCTTTTGGATTTTTCTTCTTCTTTATGATTGTCGTTATACAGAAAGTCATTGCGGAATTTAAGTCTTGGTTATGTGATAGCTGTCATTGTTTGTGCCTTTGTCTCACTTACTCTCTTTCTCTGATTTAACACAGAAGTAGATCGGAACGCTAGCATTGTTTGTGCCTTTGTCTCACTTACTCTCTTTCTCTGATTTAACACAGAAGTAGATCGGAACGCTAGCTTTTCCAGCTTTGATCTATTTCATCATCTGTCTACCATGCGTCCTCTGTCTCCGTCAGCTTCACCTCCAGGCTTGATGAGTTCCTGTGGGACTGATGGTGAAATCTTTTTGGTCCTCCACCAGATTAACCGTGGATCGCCCATCCCTGATGATTTGATTGAGTTTAATCCCTATCAGTATGATCCTTCAAATTTGCCAGGTAAACATCAAGTTTAATTACTGGATTACTGTCCATTCATCAATCAGATGATGTTTGTAGATTCTATGTTAAAAAATTGCTGTCCTGTTTGCGGAAGAGTTTGTTTTTATCGCCTCATCTGTGTTCAAATGGCTGTATCCAATTAGGAAATCTGAAACTTGATTTGCTTTTAGAGGAAGGAATATAGGGATCTTAATTAACGCCTAATTTCATTTACTATTCCTTTGATAGAGCATGTTGAGAAAAGGATAAAACGTGTAGGATTGAAATCGATGGTGAAGTACTAGATCGGCGATCTTTAATACTTCTAAGTGTGTTTGATAGATTCGACTTTATGAACCTTTAAGAGACAACCTTTTATTTCAAGATGATAAATTAATGGAGCTTGTTGAGAAAAGGATAAAACGTGTTGGATTGAAATCGATGGTGAAGTACTAGATCGGCGATCTTTAATACTTCTAAGTGTGTTTGATAGAAAATGTGACTTTATGAACCTTTAACAGACAACCTTCTATTTCAAGATGATAAATTAATAATGTAAAGTTATAGAACTACAACCTTCGGAGGTGCTATTTAGAATAAGTTCTGGGCATTGAAACTGATCTAGCTAAGTAGTTGGTCATAGCAGAAGACACGTCTTGTATCACTATTTCCCTCATGTTTCTTTCTGCAGAATAAATGTATCACACAAAACCACTTCGGACTTTAGATAGGAGTGCGTGGAGTTCGCTATTAGGGTAGAAGGCTAGTAGGCAGTGGAGTGTTGTCTTGATGCTTGAAGATTTAGGCTTGTTTGTGTCTATTTTAGTACTAATCGTATTCTTGTATTTCTTGCCTTTGATATTTATCATCATGTGTTCCGATTATCACATTATTTTGTTTTGTTATTGTTTTTCTCTTGTAGGCTATGCACTTCTTTCCTTATTAATTGCTATGCTTGATTCACTTTTTTCTTCTTCTTTTACTTGGATTTGTTGCACTTAAGCCGAGAGTCTTTCGGAAACAACCTCTCTACCTCCACGGGGTAGTGGTAAGGTCTGCGTACACTCTACTCTCTTGTTTTAGATTGTTGAGTACACATGTTTTCTGTCTCTCTTCTTTTACATTGTTGACAAACTGGTTCATATGTTTTTTGGTGATTGCATTTTATAATCAATTTACTTTGAGGCAACTTTAATCATTTTTCTTACTAACGTTTCACGATACGCATAGATGGAGCATGGTTCCTAGTAAGAAAAACTGAGGAAAAATCGACGGAATATGGACTCTGGAGAGTAAAAGATTCAGCCTGTGAAATTTTTGCAAATTCTGATATCAGTGGTTGGAGAACCACCTATGAATTTTTTCAAGTCCAAGCCTCTATCGAGCAGAAAACTGTCTATATAATGCATGAGTATAAAGTAACACCGAAAGGGCAGCGTGATCTGACCAAGTCACAGGTAAATCTTTACTACCATCTTTCCTATAATCCTATCTTTACGCTGGTGAACTAATGGTTTGGTTGGATATTTTGCAGGAGTCTTCAATTTGTAGATTTTTTGGTTTGTGGAATGATGCAGAGCACGACGATGTACGTCACCTATTGAGCTATTTTAGCTTTATCCCATCAGTTAACCCAGACGCTAGCGGTAACGATGGGCAACGTTCAATTGCTGAACCCCAGGTTGGTGCTACTTCATCTCCTTACTCTCTAGTACTTCCATCCTGCTAATGTCCAACTAGTTTTAACACAGTTCTGTCATTATATGGTTGTGTATGTCGGTGTAGATTGTCTTGTGGGGCATAACAAAGTCTTTCGCCAGTTCTGAATGAGCTTGAGTTCAACTCTATTTCCTGTTTTTCATCTTTGTGGTTCACAAATGTCTCGGATTTGTTCTGAATATTCAGGATATTGTACCTACATGACTATTGTGCATTAGTTCCATGTGTTTATATGCTGTCAGCAAAACCATCTAATGACTGCGGAAGTTTTATCAGGTAAACGGACAGATAGAAGTGGCTGGGTCATCACTCGTTGACAAATGGATAGATCATTCTGAGATAGATTGCATTATGCGAGGGGACTACCTGGAATTGAATGACCTTATTGATGGAGCATCACATGATTCGTCTAGTTCAGAGAATACAAGTCGCCAGAGCTTCGTGTCTGATGAATTTTTCAACTCTCGGGCACTTCTTGCGGAACTAGATGATGAGAAGAAGGAAGATTTGAGTGGAAAAGGTTCACTTCTTGCGGAACTGAATGATGAGAAGAAGGAAGATTTGAGTGGAAAAGGTTCGACCAGCAATCATCATACCATAATGATGTGTCAAATAGCAAATGATGTAGTTGTGCAGCCTGGACCTTTAGGTAAGTAAACGTGTTCGCCCTCAACTTCTATAGTTTTCATAAACACTCAAAACTTGTTCAACAATCTATCTTTTAGCCTATTATCATTAAGAACTAATTCGTTTGAATCATGAACACCAAATTTGAAAGAGATTTGACATCTGGAAGAAACACATGAATGTTTAGAGTAAAACTTATTCTTTGATTCATCTGGCATTGCTTGGCAGGGTTTGTATTTATAGGGAATGATGCTAAAGCCAAAGAAACTCAACAAACTCCTGATAATGACAAATCGAAATCTCAAGATCGGGCTGTTAAGAAAATGAAGGTGGCTAAGAAACTGAAGGATGAAGGTCCATCACATGCTCGTAGAGCCACAACATCATCCAGCAGCAGCAACAGCAGCAGTGATGAACCTGGACGTGCAGCTCGAAGGGAGGAGAAACGTTCAAAGAAGCTAATGAAGTTCCTGTGTTTTATGCCTTTCTAGTTTCTACATACTTGTTGTTTCAACTCTTACTAGTATAGTTTTAACAAAAAAAAAAAAAAAAAAAGAGGGGGGGAGGGGGGCAGAATTTGTGCATTAGACTAAATTTTAAACTTTATGATATTTAAGATTTAAAATAGGAAAGTAGTTCTCTTTAATACAGATGAAAAACTGTAGCATATTCATTTGTAATATAAAGAGACAAACATCTAGAGTACTTTTGATAGCTCTTGAAATGATAGCTTCTTTTCATTTACTTTTTTTGATTTTTCTCTCGCTGTTTGGTATCTGCATTGAAGCCAGATAAACTCTGGATTCGTATAGAAAGGTCCAACACTTGGGCGGGGGAGGGGAGCATAAAATGTTCTTCGACAAAGGCAATTAATTGGCTTGAACCTGAGACATGTGATAAAGGAATATTTGCCCTGTACCCCCAATTTTTGTTGATTTCAAATAATTAGTAGTTTATTGGTTGCCAATACCACAAAAATATGTGTAAATTACATAAATCTCATAGTTTTAATAAGTTTCTAATTACATTAATCTCTTGAAAATTAAAAAAACCTGGATACAATAATTAAAGCTCAGATATGTTAAATATTATCAGAGATACATTAATATGTAGCTCGAATACATTAAAAACTAGCTCGAATATGTTAAATACTAGCTTAGATACATTAAAAATTAGCTCGGATACATTAAATACTGATTTAAATATATTAACATGCAGTTCGAATATATTAAAAAACTATTTTCTTCATAAAAATATGAAGGCGCCCAAGGATTTGGGACTGGGCTGTTAAATGTGGGCTGAACCAAAACATCAAGTCAAAGAGATGGACCAGTTAGGCAAGGCCCATTAGAAAATTAGATTTTTAGCAATCCAATGACGTGGTGAAAGTCATTAGTTCGAGTTTTCTCATTAAGCTCAATATGAGTTTTTCTAGGATTGACGCGAGAACTGAGAGCAATATGAAGCGTATGAATAATAAGTTATGCCTTAACATGAAAGACATTTTTGAATCTGTTGCGTCTACAAACAAGAAAACTATAAATAATGCAACTATATATGAACCTCCTCGAGGGTCCGATCCTGACCTAAGATAAACACTGGTGGCATGCTTAACATGTGACCTAATGAACCGACTAATACCTTTGCCATGTTGATACTCCTCCTCTCTTTTAAAAAATCTCTTAGATTCCGGACATTGGTTGCTTAATTGTGATGAAGCTAATATTAATTATTATCGTTCTAACAAACTGTTGATATAAAAATTTCACCGTCATAATCAAGAAGTATTTCTTAAATTAATTTTATATCATTTGCGAGCTTATTTCACATGTCATAATAATCTTGTTTAATTTTCAAAAATAAGTAGAACTAGAAACGACAAGACAAAAGCAGGTCAATAAACAAATAGTTGCCCTTAATTATACCCATAATAATAAACAATAATTAACCAAAAATAATCACATGATCTTGGGAGTGACATTTAATTAGTCAATTATAAAATGGGAAAAAAATGAAAGGTTTGGGTTTACTAAAATAATGTTTTCTAAAATAAAACTTTATCAACTTGTGATAATATTATCTATTGTTCATCTGTCCACTTGAGAAAATATTTCAAGTACGCTAATTATGTTTTAGTAACAAGACGTAATAGGATAATCCAAATGATTGAAATTAATATGTGGACCATATTTTATTAGTTTTCAAGTGATTTTTTTTACCACTCATCAATATATATATAAACCAATGAGAAAAAACATATCTTCCTGAATTAGCGAAAATCGCTACATGATTTTTATCGATAATTAATTAACAGTAATAACTTAATTGCTACTATATATATTTTTTTAGCGACAATTAATACTTTTTATCTATATCGCTAAAATCTTTAGCAAAATTGGATCCAATGATAATTAATAAATACCGATAAAGATTTTAACACTCTTTGTTATTAGACACCTCCGTCATACTTTTGAAAATTAATGTTTCTGCCGTTAAAAAACTAGAGTATATATACTCTTTATACGAACATACACTTGTCATATTCTTGTTTAAAATTATGTCACGTATTCCTATTTAATCTCTCTTTAGAGTAAAGAACATCGATATTTTAATTTTCTTTTTAAACGGCAGGATAATCAATATCACAAAAGTATAATAGATAATATCTATTTATAATTTACGATAATTTAATATATATTTTGCCTTTCCCTTAATCAATTGATTAATATAGTTCAAGTCAGGGACATTAAGTTGGACTATATATTGTTTATTTCCACCAATTTTGCTTTATGACTTTATGTCAATTTTGGCTTTTTAATATTAAGGTAATATATTTACGAGGAAAAAATAAAAAGAAGGAACAAAACCTTTTATTTTCAACTTTAGTGATGATTACACATGTTATGCGAAAGATCTTTAACGTCTTTTTTTTTTATTAATCATCCGACGGCTACAAATAATCGACAACGTAAATCTACGGTCAATCTATCTCCATAGTGGCGGGAAATTTTGGATTAATTAATTAATGTAATTAATAATACGAAGAAAAGTTCATTATTGTTTGGATTAATTAATTTTGTTTATTTTTTGATGTTATATTCTTCTTCTTTTTGTATTTTTAAAATCTCATATGATCAGCTGTTGTTGGATACGTTCTTTGTTCAATCTAAATATATGATATCGATAAGTAAGTCGTTATGTCGTTCGATTAGGGACAGAGCCAATTGAACCCTCTTCGACGGAAAATTATACTATTTATATATGGTTAAACTAATAATTATGAATATATAATAGATGTTGGACTTTCTTCAACTAGTTCATGTGTTTATTTCTACGAATTTTGAACTATTTTATTGAAAATTCTGATTCCATCAATGTGTTTGATGGTATATTCTATTACCTTAATTTTCTCAACAACATATCCTCAATTTTTATCCTATTCAAATTTTACAAAAGAAAACATTAACTTTTTTATTTTTTTATATAACTTCCTTCAATTTTTTTTTTTAAAATCAAAATTTTAAAATGCGTGCCTTTATTTATTATTTTGATATAGTACATATTACTAAATTTATTTTTTGGGTAAATAAAACATCCTAGTGTGAGATAAAGACAACACCGACGGCCGGTAGACCTCTTCTTACAGGTGGGGCCCTCACATGATTTCGCGGGTTTTCTTCTTCCGTTACTTCACACTTCTCATACGTTACTTCCTCTATTATTATTTTACTCTAAAAAAACTACATATTTATAATTTGTACTATTCTTTTTATTTACAACTTTTTCAAAGCAATTTTAATTACTAACATTCAAACTTTTCTCAATAATAAAAGTAATTATTAGTTTTATTTTTAAATTATTGACGATTTAAAAATAATTATTTAATTAACTAATAAATGAAATAAATCTAAAATTCTTGTCAAGTTTAAGAGTATTTTTAACACTATTTTAAAAATTTTATTAAGAAATCCATGCTTCTAGAAGAATTCGAAATCACTTTTTATGTCATTTGACATATCTGATTATATTTAAGTTTAATTAGTCAAATAAAATAATATTTTAAAAATAATTCTTAATTTAAAATAAAATTAATAATTTATTTCAAATTTAAAGCAATACTTTTAACTTTTAAAAATATGATGAGAATACACTACTTATTTTAGAAGTCC
Organism: Solanum lycopersicum; assembly: GCF_036512215.1. NCBI lineage: Eukaryota > Viridiplantae > Streptophyta > Magnoliopsida > Solanales > Solanaceae > Solanum > Solanum lycopersicum. The sequence continues at coordinate 66,117,755 of NC_090803.1, read as the reverse complement.
AATAATTTCAGCTTAGTAGCTACTTTTCCTCTATCGAGACGAAGTTGAATATTTATTTCTTTTTATTAACATAACATAAAGAGGAAAAAAAACATGATAAATTATACATAGATATTTGAAACGTATTTATTTCTAAGATCAATCCATTATTGGAGCATTCACTTTTTCTTTTCATCTTCGCTCGATATTCGATATTCATATTGAAACTCGATTAAATTTAAATAACATTCACAAGTTTAAATGGTAGGACTTTAAACGAAACTAGAAAAATGTAAATAATTACAAGACAATATATGTGTTCTTCAACAGTAAGCTACAAGATATTTCTAACGATTTTAAGTAGTAGGTAAAAAAATAAATATATATATATATATATATATCTTTTGTATAATTCAAACTTATGCAATCTTAATAAATCTAAAGTCTCATTCGTATTAACTTTTCTTATTTCATATAATTTAAAAAACTAATTGAATCACATCAACATTTAAGGTAAATCAACATAATGCGATAAAAACAATATGCATAGTAAAATTTCAATAGAGAAGTTAATTCAAAAAAATTAAAAAATATACGTAAACCTTACCATTAGAGACGGTTACAATACAACGAGACAATTTCGAATAAATTAATTTTATACAATTTTAATAAAATAGTAATCACGTGGATTAGTGACTAAGAAAATGAAAATAAACAAAGGGTAATTTTGTCATTTAGCATCATCACCACTATATCCATTTTCCTCCACCAGTCAAAAAACGGTCGTCAGAGAAACTGAACAGACTCACCCCACCCCCTTTTACCCCCTCAACCCCCGACCCCCACCCCACCACCCACTAATCAGCTACCGGTAACCGGTAACCGGCTAATTGTATTATATCATGCCGTAAAAGCGCATGATTGACGGGCCCACTATGTTTACGTGGCTATATCTTATTGGTCCATTTGAAGTCTCCGGGATTCATAGAGTTACTGCATAAAGAAACTAAAAGCAGAAAAAAAAAAACACATCAAAAAAAATTCATTCTCTCTCTCTCTAGAAAAAAAAAACTAAACTGTGTTTCTTCATTCGATTAATTTCTCAAATTTCTCTTAATTTTTCTACTATTTTACTATAAAAAACCCAACTTTTTGAATTCTACAATGTGTGATCTTTCTATTTTGATCAGTTTTGTGGATTGAATTTTGGGTGTTTCGTTTTTTTTTTTTTGGGAAAAAAATGCTGGAAGCTATGGAGAGTTCAGTGCATGGAAATGGGTTTGCTCAGTTACAGAGCTGTGGGGATAGCAGTGAAGAGGAGTTATCTGTGCTCCCAAGGCATACTAAAGTTATTGTGACGGGGAATAATAGGACTAAGTCTGTATTAGTTGGACTTCAGGGAGTTGTTAAGAAGGCTGTTGGGCTTGGTGGTTGGCATTGGCTGGTAATGATTTTAGTTTTGGGAGTTTTTTAATTCATGTTTAGCTAAAATGGGTTGTGTTTGAAATATGAATTTTGGGTTTTGAATGAATTTTATACTGGGTTTTCAATGTGGTTGTTATTGGCTGCTGATTATTCAGTTCATTTTAGTTTGATGTTTTGGGGTTTTTTAATTTATGTTTAGCTAAAATGGGTTGTTTTTGAAATCTGAATTTTGGGTTGTGAAGTGAATTTTTATACTGGGTTTTCAATGTGGTGTGGTTCTTGGCATTGGCTGATGATTTTCCACTTTATTTTAGTTTAAAGTTTTTTTTTTTTTTTTTAATTTATGCTTAGTTAAATTGGGTTGTTTGTGAAATCAGAAATTTGGGTTGTGAGTGAATTTTATACTGGTTTAATGTGCTTCTTTTGGGTTTTTTTGGTTAAGCCATTCATTGAGTAAAGAGTTGAGTTTGCTTCCTTATATGATGATTTTTCCATTTATTCTGGTATGGTTTGTTTGCAGTTTGGTGAATTTGAGTTTTCAGCTGACAAAGTTTCAATTTTTTCTTATTCTGCTGCTTTTTTTTAATTATGAACTATGGCCTTGCATCTATAAGTCTCATTGTTTCTCTTTAGTTGAAGCTCTTTGGTATTTACAAAAGCAATTTCTCAGGAACTGAATTTTACATTTGAGATTAAGTCCTTAAAGAACAGGGTTCAATTCTTAAAATTTCTTTACACTGATAGATCTAGTGTTTTAAGGAGTTCTATTGGGGTAGAGAATTAGGGGAATTGCTTTTTTTGAGTTTCAGAGGCAATATGGTGAATCTTTTTTTCTTTCTTATTCATCTTCAAATGTGTTGTAATCTCCAGATTAGAATAATTTAAGTAGCAGAATATAGTAATACTGAGGGATTTGTGTTTTATTAGTATTAGCTGTGGATTCTTTGTTTTATGAACTGATGAATTTTACTTCCCAGAGATTATGTTTACTTTTGGACTCCATTGAATTTTGAGAGTTCAACAGATCTGTCAGTATTAGAACTAATATCCATAGCTTTTTTTTTGTGTGTGTGTGTGTACAAGTATAAACAAGAGAGGATTTGTCTTTTTTTTTTTTTTTTTGTAATTGACTGTCAACTAGAAGATTCTTCCAGATTAGACATATATTGCTTGCTTAATTAATTAACCTTTTGATAATTTTGTTGTTAATGTGTTGTGTCAGAATTAAGCAGAACCATATATCATGTTTAGTTGTTTATTTCTTGTCTTTTCTGTTGTTGTTTTTTATTTTATCTGATAGAATAAAATCAACATTTTAAACATTAGCCTAATTTCGTTTTTGTGAATCCGTTCAATGTAAATCCCAGGTTCTTACGAATGGCATAGAGGTGAAACTGCAGAGGAATGCTTTAAGTGTGATTGAAGCTCCTACTGGTAATGAAGATGATGATGACCTTGAATTTGAAAATGTTCAGTGGAATGGTTCAGATATGGGTGAGTCACCTGATTTATGATATATTATATTCCCCATTTTCTATTTGTTTATTTGGTTTTTGACTCGACAGTCGACACGATATTTAAGAAAGCAAAGATATGCAGACTATACCACAAAATGTTCTTTAATCTTGTGGTCTAAAACGTGTTATGTGAAAAGTTAGAATTAAAGAATTTTGCAGAGAAAGGTTGAAACATTCTTTTTTGTGGAAGTTCGGAATCTGATATGGTTTTCTTTATATTTTATATCTTTTGATTCTTCTACTATACGAGAATTTGCATAGTCAAAATTCTTATAGTATTGTTACATAGGATTCTTTATGTACAGAAAACTTTTTGCTTTTATCACTGCTGATAACTCTTTTTTCTTTGTTGTGATTATTGTCATTTGGCCCACTCTTATGTAAAGTAATGTGATTTATTTGCTTTCTATTTCTTTAGCATCCGATGATACTCAAAAGTCTCATAGGGCAAGACATCGCGCTCTTAAACCATACGGGTCATCTCACAAGGCCATGAGCCGCTCCCTTTCATGTGACTCACAGTCGAAAGGATCTATTCCTACACATCGTGGGTCCATGGTATGAAAGTATCTGAAGTTTTTTTTTTTAGACATAACTTCAACAATTTCGGTAATCATTTGAAACATAACTTCAACAATTTCGATAATCATTTGAAAATTATATCATCTAACAGAAGGTTGACCTTAGCAAACTCGAGATGGCTGCACTGTGGAGATATTGGCGACACTTTAACCTTGTAAGTGGATTACAATAATTACCAGTTTGTTTGATCATCCTTTTCGTTATTAGTATGTGATATTAACTTTATTTCTGGGCATTTAAACAGAGGGAAGCTATACCTAACCCTTCAAAGGAGCAACTAATTGATGTTGTTCAAAGGCACTTCACATCCCAGGTACTTTCTTGATTATCTGTATGCTGCTGTTCGTTTTTTGGGGCTTGCTGTTTGCTTTGTATTTTTGTTCTGTCCATCTTACGTGTTGTTATTTCCAGTCGATATTTTCCTGTCACTTCCATTAATACATGAGTTTTAGGTATTTTCCCATACTTCTATTCATAGTTTTCCTGTCGTGTTTTACTATGTGGTACTTATATTGTGTCAACTTCTTCTGATACGTCGTTCTTCCATGTTGAACTTGATTGGTCCCGTAAAACACCATATCAGCCTTCCTCCATGTATAATTGTGCTTATGTTATATCATGCTGCACTACTGACTGCTGCATTTGTCACTTTTTATTTCCGGGATGAAGCAATTGGACGAGTTGCAGGTAATTGTGGGATTCGTTCAAGCAGCTAAGAGACTGAAGACGGTCTGCAAATGACTCGGGGCAACCCCTTTTTAGCATGCTCCTAACTCTCTCTAACAAATAGTGGTACCTTTTGTGTGTCCACTCACTATTGCAGTAAAATGTGTAGTATATGTATACTCCTCCTCCTGTTTATCCTCCTTCTATGTCTTTTGCTTAGTCCCCTAGCTAGTTATTGTTATGTAGATAAGATAAAACGAAATGCTGAACTAATTCTGGTTGGAATTGGATGTACTTCTTCACATGTATAGTCTAATGTGTGAAATGTTAAAATCATCATTCAACCAACTCAATCAATCTTGCTTTACACTACTTGATTATTTGTTTGATGAGTTTGGGTTGTGACACTTTTTTTTTTTTTTAACTTGGCTCATTTTGACTTGTACCGTTTAAAAGTTGAGTGGTAGCCAAAAACCTTGTCAAATCATGATGATAAAAATTGTTCTCTTTGATTTTGAAGTAACAAATGTTGGTATTGAGTCACATCATATTTTATAATCACATTAAATGACATGTAACTATATATTGGTGAGAAGCTAAAATAATTTAGAGCAATAAAAGTAGTAGTATCCACTATGACTAGTCAATATGGGACAGCCTCATAGAGTATACCCATATCAACATTTATAAGCTGTCCTAATTTATTTCCCCTCTAATTATTCCATATAGCGTCGTAACGTTGGTCCAACTCGCATTTCTAATCCCGTTTGGATATGAATCGATTGATATTTGGTGTAGTGAAATTAAAACTCAATCCGTTGAGCCCACCCAAATTCAATTTGATTCTCTGTCTCGGATGTATGAAAAAATAAGTTTCACTAATGACATTTCACATGTAGATAAGTCTCAACGTTCAAATCATCTTGTTGACGAAAATCCCTAGCAAATTTATTCCTTTCTAGCAGTATCAGCAGGCATCAACAGTTCATAGTTTCCAAGTTCATCGATACACTGATAAACAAACAAGTTCAGGCCTGTAATCGCAGACCGACACGAAAAAAGGAGAGAAAAATTCTACAAGGTTCAACTAGTCAAAACTGGAACAAAAGCCAAAACTGAAACTGCACAAATAGTAGAGGATTAAACATACAAGGCAAACAAAAATCTAATTTTCTCAGGATGACAACACGTAGTAACTAGTTCTCGATCGAAATAGGTATCAGTATTCAGATTGATGAGTAGTCTATGGTCTCTCTATCTTCTCCTCTTCCTCTGCTTCCTTCGACTATCATCACTTTCCTCAGAACTGGAAGAAGATGATTCCGACTCAGATTCTGAAGATTCAGAACCAGATGAACTACCAGACTCATCTGAATCAGAAACAGGCTTCTGTTGTTGCATGATAAGCCTTGGCATGTTCTTGAGATACTCTCGCAGGCTCTCGGTAATTCCACCCAAACCGATAGAAGTGAAAAAGTTGATAGCAAACCTTGTGTTCTTGGGATTATCTTTTGGGAAAATAGACTCCAAGGATTCTTGCATAGTGGGGTCGTTAAGACGCTCATTCAACAAGCGGATACCTAGGTGCTCTGACATCTCCTGCATAAATGAAACATCGAGTGAATTTGAAGCTAATAGAATAATGTCGTATTTCAGCTGATGAAAGAAGGAAAAGCATAAAACCCCAGAAAAAGGTGGGTAAATGATGGGCTTTGACAAAATGCAACTTTTGACATGTGGTGATATATTTAGTAGTGATAAACAGGTCTATAAATAGAACATAGATACTCGGTTAACAACTTCTTTCAATATAGCGATAGGGTCTCAACAAATTAGTCCACAAAGATCAAACAAACTGTAACTTACAAAAAGGGACAAAGAGATAAAGCAAGGTGTACAAATAGAGACCAAATTAGATGTACCTGGAATAGAATCTTGATAAAAATACGAGAAGAGGAGGTCGTATCTTCCTCTGTCAGCCGTATATAAGCCAAACAATGCCAAGGCAGAGCATCAGTGCCGAGCAAATGAGCAAAAAACTTGGCCACATTACGCAGTTTGTTAGTTTCAAGCCGGTGGATCATGGAGTACTGCTGCACAAAACATTTTTCAAAGTTTTCCTGATGAATTTTGTTGATCATGCAAAAACGCTGTCCCAGTAGTCCATAGTAGCGAAGATAAGTCCTTTCCTGACTGCAGCATTCCAATAACATTATGCACAACTCCATCTGCAAGGACCAACCAATATATATCATTTTTCTTTTCTTCCTTTTTATAATGTATTTTTAGCAGAACCAAGCAAAGAGTACTTCATTAATACAAGTATAATCAACATGTCTTGGGATAAAATGATTACAACACCACAACGATTTCACTTTGATCTCCCAGAGAAATCAAGTCAGAATAACAGGCTACCAAAATACATTACTTGTTGACAATAAAGAGGTAAATTAATATATACCAAAACACATAATTATCCTGATGTTGACTCTGTAAGTACCAATCGTAGCTTATGTGAAACCGTTAGTGCTAGTTATCATCAAGTGAATAAGTACTGATTCAGAGGAAGAGCAAAGAAAAACACCACCTTAATCCTTCTAAGTAACACACATAACATGCAAGAAATGGAGTCAGATCAGGATAATAACTGAAATTCATTGTTGAGAATTTCAGTCAGGATAAGAACTAGCTTCAAAACACAGAAAAATATACTAACCTAACAAAATGTGTAGATATCAAATGTTCTTATCTTGTTAAAACTAATTCAGAAACTAACACTAAGCAGAAATGAAGGCAGTGCTAAACAAAGTGAGACAGAATCCGACTGAAACTCAGCACCCTCCAGTACATCCCAAAGCAACAATCTACTGGGAATACTCTCCTTGGGTATAAGTTGGTGAAAAAGAGTGCTTCAGATCCTAAATATAAAATCTTCAACTCCTTCAAATGCTTTTTGACTTCTCTATAACAGTCCAAGAACAAGCACAAATGTGCAATTTCCACAATCTCTCACATTTTTATTTTCTGCTGGATGTTCCACATGCAAACTAGTATTAGCTGGCAATGTGTAATGCTTACATACATGAGTCTTTTTTTCCATTGGTCATGATACTGTGTGCCTGAACAAAAAAACTAATAATAGATGGAACAACCTGTATGGACAAGTCCAAAGCAACTTAGCAGTGAATAGCAGGTGACGTATGTCCTCCCATGATATTTATACATGAACGATGAGCTAATTACTGCCTTAAATTTTCAATGCTAGAAACATGAATTTCCACCTCCATCGACCAAAAGGCAAGCCAATTACAAGGTTCCTACCTCCATTGCCACCTCTACTCCTCAATCATCAGTTTAATAGAACCCCAGAAAATTGTTCTACGGGTGCATGATTGAATGGCAATGCCCCTATTGTTATCTACACCGCATACGAGGAAAAATCAAATTCAGCAAAAGCTCAAATATTGGGTGTTTGTTCTCTTCATTAATATCCAGAAACTATTTTTTACTAGACCTTTATATAATAAGTCAATTACCTTCTTCTGTTTTAACTAAACCCTTTTCATGTAATGAAGACCAGATCAAAAGCAACATTACTATCCTTCCAAACTCAAAGCATATAAAAATCAACGTACAGATCAATCATGTGGCATGCACACAGTTCTGTAAATGACATGGCCTTAAGGGTAGAACAACACAAAAAAAAAGAAAGATAATGATACCAACCTCCTGACCAGGCTCTAGTTTGATCTTCAACAACTTGTGTCCTGCTTCTTCAAAGTCAACACTAGACATAATCGTCAGGTAGATCGTTCTCCGAAGGTTGATTAAGTTTGTCTCTGTTTCATCCTTTATTTTCATTTGCTCCTCATCCTCTTCTTCATCGGACTCTTCATCTTCATCTTCATCCTCTGATTCTGCATCCGAATCTCCTTCTTCCTCAGATTCTTCACCAAGTATTGCCTTCTTTAATTCTTCATACTTCCTTTCATTTTCTAAGAAATTAGGATCTGGCTTGAAAATATCTGAGCACATACGACAAGCATAAATATCAAAATTCCATACAATTCCAAAATAGACATCAAAAGAAACCCATTATAGAACTTCAATAATAAAATCTATCATAAGACATACCTAAAGCAATTTCTGGATCTATTGTGTCCGAGAGAGAGACTTCATGGGTTAATTGATCCTCCTGCTCAACAAGGTCAAGCTCTGGTCGCACAGCTTGGTAACCCTGCAGAGGATGCATGTAAGCAATCTAACATTTTTTCTTTCTTTTATAAATAATTAAAAAAGGGATCAAATTTTTCTTCTTACTCAGAAAACAATTGAAGACCAAACTCACCTGAAACTTTGCTTTTCGCAATGCAAAGAGGCTTTCAATTAAGAACTGAACCCGTTTATCTATTTCTCCTTCATGAAGTATACCACGGAACCGCTCAAAGATTCCTATTTAAATGCAAAAAGGGTATTAGCATGACAAACACAGCAAAATCTTTTTACAAATAAACAAAAAAATGTAAGTTTTCAATATTATACAATGATCTTTCAAGGTACACTCACCATGCAATCCTCGTGGACAGAGGTCCTGAAGCATTGAACCACACTCTGTAACAAAACCAACTGCAACTTCAACACTATCATCTGTAGGTTTCTCCAACAAAACTGTAAGTAGTTCGAGAGCAATAAGCTCGTGAACAATTTGCTGGTTTACAAGGTGAGCAATAAACTTGACAGCTGCTAACAGCTGAGGCTGCAAGAGTGAACGATTAAGGGTAAGACATAATATGAAAAGATTTGGATGATGAAACATGTATTGGAACAATCAGACTAACTGGCACATTAATCCTCCACCCCTCCGTCCCCCCTCTCTTGTAGTCATACTCTCAAAAGAGGAATTTTCAAGTATCTATGTGACATCCAAATAGACTGTATGCTCTTGGTCAACTAAACATCAATAATTTACAACAACAATACAGTATGTTGCACAAATAAGAAGACAGAAGAACTGCAAGCATGGAAGCAAGAGATACTAACCTTATCATTACGTTTATAAGCTCTTTGCAGCTGCAGTATGATCCTTCTAAGCAACAGGTCACCCACTTCTGGGAACTTGGTGTTAACCACTGCTACCAAAGCAGCAAATACATCAGTAAAACCGGGAGAAGCCATTTGGGACTTCATACAGGATCTACAGAACAGCCCTCTCCCACGGATCAAATTCTCTGCAAACAACTCTGGAATAATGTTTTTGAGGTTTGCTGCATTAACTTTATTCACCAGCCCATTGATACTTTTCCTCAGAGCATCCCAAGTCATCCTCTGGTACTCAACACTGCTTTTGTCCTGAACATCCTTCATCATTCTAGCCAATTTGAATGGCGGAATGTAAACACCCCCACTCCTTCCCAACTTTGCTAAGTCAGTAGGCAAATTAGCATCTTGCTTTTGCACTTTGGAATCCTCATTGGATTTAAAAGTCCCATCCTCTTGTGCATTATCTTTCCTATTCTTCTCCTTTCCATGCTTATCATCTCCATCCCTTTGCCTTATATCCTTTCTATTATTGTCATCACCATCAACCCTCTTTTCTCTCTCTACATCCTTCCTCCCTCTTTTATCCCCTTCTCTACCATCATTATACCGATCAACTCTATCCCTGTGTCCGTGCTCATCCTTCCTTCTCTTATGCACCTTTTCATCATCATCTTCCCGTCGCCTCCTCTCCTTCCTACCATCGCTTTCACCTTCATTCCTTCGACTCTTCTCCTTCTTATCATCCTTCAAGTCACCACCTTCACCCTCATGTCTTCGCCTCTTCTTTCTCCTATCATCCCTTTCATCATCATCATCAACTTGGGTTTCCTCTTTTCTGCTCTCCCTCTTATCATCATCATTCACCTGTTCGTGTTTTCTCCTTCTATCCCTCCTATCATTGTCGTCCTTATTCTCATCTTTTCGCCTCATATCCATCCTTTCACCACCATCCCTCTTACGCCTCAAATCATCCTTTTCATTATCACTACTATCCCTATTTCCACGTTCAGCTCTTCGCCTTCTTGTTCTCCTATCATCCCTATCTTTATCCTCACCATCGTCATCACTCTCACCGCGTTCAATTCTCTGCCTTCTTTCCCTCCTAACCCCCCTTTCATCAACTTGTGTTTCCTCTTTTCTGCTCTCCCTCTTATCATCATCATCATCATCATAATTTTTTCTCCTTCTATCCTTCCTATCATCCCTTTCATCATCATTCTCCTTATTCCCATCTTTTCCCCTCCTCTCCATCCTTCCACCACCATCTCCATGTTCATCTCCCCTCCAATCATCCTTTTTATCATCATTGTCATCCCTATTTCCACTTTCCATTCTTCTTCTCTCCCTCCTACCCTCACCATCATCATCGCTCTCACGGCGTTCAGTTCTCCGCCTTCTCTCCCTCCTATCCCCCCTATCACTGTAAGTTTTTCTATCTTCGTACTTTTTCCGCTCTACTCTCTCACTATCCTCATCCTCTGATTTGTCTCTTCTCGTACGGTGCCCATTCTCACTCAAATCCATCTCCATAATCTAAAACTTGCGCTTACAATTACAGATTCAATAAACACAGCACAAATAATGTATAAAATACAGTATCTTAAAAAACTACTACTACTATGTCTTCTTCAATAACAGTAAATCTAGGGTTTGTTGACCTAAATACCTGCGATTCAGTACAAAGCAAAACCGCGAATCTGATGAAGTTGAAGAACACAGCTTTTGAGATTTACTGGACTGGGACCTCCAAATCAAAGCAGCTGAAAATAGAATAAAAATTTGGGTATAATTATAACACCTAATTTTCATAAGCAAATCCGATAACATTCAAATTTCCCTTTTTTTTTTCTTTTAATTTTCCTTTAAAAAATATAATTTAAATCATATTTTCTATTATTATTTTTCTCTGAAATCATAAATATAATATTGTAACCTAAATAATATTTAAAAAAATACGAAGAAGAAATTAAATTTTGAACAACTCAAATATTTTAAAAATCCACGTAAGTTCATGTAATATGAAATAATGGGATGACAACAAAAATATTTGTTCTTTCCAAATTATAATATTATACATGAAATATTGCAATGTTTCATTTTTATTTTTTTCTTGTGTCCGACATGGAGATTATTTTACAAATGAATAATTGTATAAAATGATAAATTAATAATATAAAATAAATATAGTAATTATCATTTGATTTATTTGTGTTTTATAGCAAACTGTTTGTCAGTCCTTCTCTCCCTCATATTCTCGTTCGCTACTCTCCCTCTCTCGCTCGCTTCCTGTTGCTCGCCTCTCTCGCTTTATACAGTAGAATTTATAAATTGTGTTTCTAACTGTATAAAGCGAGAGAAAATTGTATATACACATGCAAATACATATATTTTTGTCCTATACACTTATAATTATATAATGAAAGTACTTCCCTGTCCAAGTCTCTTTTGCCTTTCTCTCTTTCTTGTTTTATACAAATTCAAATTGTATATAATTTATGTCTTTTTCGTTTTATACATTTCCATTCAATTGTATATTCCTTGCCCAAGTCTCTTTTGTCTTTCTCTCTTTCTCATTTTATACAAATACAAATTGTATATAATCGTCTTATACACTTATAATTATACAATTCGTTTTATACACTTCATTTTATACAATTCTCTGCCCAAATCTTTCTCTTTCTCGTTTTATACAATTCGCTTCAATTGTATATGTAAAGCGAATTATACATATATATATTTGCTATGTAGTGCAATTATACAAAATTTTACTATAACATACAAAAATATATTTTATGTTTGCTATACGTGAAAAATGTCCTTTTATGAATACTAAGTAAGAGAGTTTATTACACTTATTTTGGATATGTGCCTTGTCCGTGTACTTTATATTAGGAGTAATTTTATAAAAATCATAATATAATTTGTATGAGAAAAAAATGAAGTAGACATATTTGTTTAACTTATTCAGTTGTTGGATTCCCTGACGTTGAAGCCCATACAACTCATTTTAATGGGCTTCACATCTTTGTGAAACTTTGGGCCCAAGCCCTACATTGGATATTCTTGATATTTTACGTCACAAAGCAAACTAAAGCTCATATATTCATTTGAAAGGGAAAATTTACATGGCTAAATAAACATATACTAGTTAATTAGTTATCATAGCTATAATTTTAGACTTAAGTTAACTATCACTCGCGATTAGTATTTAGTGATAACTACTTGAGCTGTGATTTTGAGTTTGTATAAATTTGCACGTTTGTATAATTCAAAAATTTGTATAATATAATTTGCATAAGTTTTGCATAATGTAATTTTGTATAATATAATGTGTATAACTGTTTAAAATTCAGATGTTTGTGTTTGCATAAATTTATTGTTTCGCATTTATACAAAAATAGTTCAATTATACAAACTCACCCGCAACTTATACAGAGAAGACAGTTTAAACTATAGCTACAACCCATAAATATGCAAACTATAGGTATGGAGCATAATTGAGCGAAAGTTCCTAATGAAATGACGACTTATTAAAACATTCAATATGTGCATCTATCTTTAACTTGAATGATTCATGTAGTCAAACGTCTCAACATGAATCCAAATTGAATCTCAATAGCTAAGATGATTTAAATCGAGATAGGTTAACTAATGATTCATAATCCAATTTGTTTAACTCTTACTAGATTCTAAATTCTTTGTTAGTTTACTGTATATTTGTTATACGAACCGTTTCTTTTGTCTTTTTTTTATATAAATAAATGTCTAACATATAAATAAATAAGTTAAAATAATATTTTGATAAGCTTATAAAGCCAAACAAAACGCATTAGGGTGAAATGAAGTGTCATTACTTCACGTCCCGTCTCTTCGAAGAACAAGTTGTGCAAGAAACAAAAAGAAGAAGAAAACAAAGGCTGGGTTATACTTTCTTCGTTTTAAAATAAGTATAAAAAAATACTATAGAATAAATATCATCTTAGAAATTCAAGACCAAAATTAGTATATATATTTTCGAACTAGAAAGACATTTATACTCCATCCTTTTAATAGTATTCAGTTTTAAGAGACATTTATTAAATAGAAATAATTTAGTAAATTATATAGTGATATAATTTTATTTTGTTTAATAAATACAATATTACTATCGATAACATTTATTTCGAAACGAATGAAGAAACTAATATCGATTAGGCATAGTGGACTCCACAATAAGTGGTTCTAAAGGATTGCCAATAAATGTGGTATATTTAGCAACTGAATCTTTGACCAAAAATGACGAAATATATATATATAAAAGTATATTCTATATAGTTATGAATTTTGCTACTGAGTTCCAATAAAATGGGGAATATTATAATATTATTTTTCAAAAAAAGGTGACGACTTGATTGAGAATATATTAGATCAAGTAATACTAGATAGATGATAGTGTTACTTAACAAATTATATAGTCGATCGAATTAAATAAATTTTTCTTTTATTTACGTCGTTAATTTATTTTTTAATTTCTCAAAGATAAAAAAAACTTAGCGTGTAAGTAAAAAAAAAAACTTTTAAAGTAATAGCTTCCTTTAAGATTCTTACTTATTCGAAAATTATAATATGTTGCTCGCTCCCCCCTCATCTTATTATTCCCATAGCGATAGATTCAACAATAATATTTACTAAGTAAAAACATACCTCCACTTTCTTTCGTAACTTTTTATTTTTGTATATCTTAAGAAAAATATATATGATTTTTCTTCTTTGAGTTATTCGAATTATAATTAAGTGATTATATTCGATAATAATATATTTTATTAATAATCACGAACCTATTTGGATCGAGATGAATTCAGACTTTTAACATATTATTTTTGAGTTGAATTTTCATATAGTTATTCAATTAATATTTGTTATTTCAGAAAAAATACATTTTTATTTTTGAAAACTTTTAAAATTTAAAAAAAAAACGTAATTTTATGAGATAACATGTTAATCAGTTGAGTGACTATATAAAAAATTCAATTGGTTGTTTTTTCTAACCTATACGTACAATTTGTTAAGGTGTGCCACTTCTATATAAAAATAAAAACAAAATTGAATTATTGGTAATTTATTTCCAAAAAAGCTGGAAAAGTTACTAGTTTCTTTATGACTACTCTTTTGTTTCATTATAATCCATTATTAGTCACTACATTATTTTCTAATTACTTCAAAATATAGCAATTATAGACCAACTTTTTTTTCAAAGATAATTCAGAAAAATGGATCTATAATAGTATATCAAGAGAATCTTTGACTGCATCTAGGACCTATATAAAGCTAAGTTACTAGATTTAGGAGGATTATCGACGGATTAGACTGATACTCTCTTCATTAGAAGTATTAGATTTAAATCTGAATATGAAAATATCCTTGATTGAGAGGGATTATCTCCGAATGTGCTCTTCCTTAATCCACATAATACATTATGTAGTATTATTGGATTGGTTTGAAATTAAGTAATGTCTTTTGGACCCTGAATTTTTCGAACCAACAAAATCATGATATTATGTAGAAAAGGATAAAGGGGTTGACTCATTGTAATTCATCGAGTCAATCATTTGAACTCGTGTACTAATATGATTCGAATTTAATCATCTCAAAATTACCTTATAAGTAGCAAAACCTATGAGCCATGGGATGCCACAAACTATCAGGTTCCAATTTTCACAGCTAACAAGCTATTTCGTAATATAAAAAATATTTTTAAATTTTATAGTCATAATTTAAGGACTTGTATCATAACGGGAAAGGATCTAAAATAGCCTTGAAGTATTGAAAATGGTACGAAATTATCCTATATCCACCTATTGGCTCCAAAATGCCCTTCTCATCTACCTATTCGCTCCAAAATACCCTTGTCATCCACTTTTTGGTTCAAAATTGACCACTTATTAAACTATTTTAAAATTAAACTATTTAAATTATTTTTAAAATACTTGGCGCTCAACTATTTGTTATAATTTAATTTATTAATATAATTTATAAACCAACCCACTACCGACTCATTATTAACTAAACCCCACCAAATTAATAAACCAATTATAATATCAAAATTGTCATAAGCACTACTAAAACACGACGAAATTATAGATTCCTGAAAATGACATTCAAAATTATTCGACTCTGAATCAAAGCCCCAATTAAATTTAGGTTGAGCCCCTTATTTAGGAGGACACTTTCAATAGGATTCTATTTCAAGCTTGAAATCAAAATCTATGATTAAAGTTAAAGAAGTAGTACATCCGAATTAATTCATGCACTTTTTTTTAAATATAATTTTATAAATATTTATGGTTTGTTTTAAAAACTTAATATATTATTTTTTTAAAAATTTATCTATGATGTAACATCACATAATTGAGACGAATGAATAATTAAGATGAACATAGTCAGACTTTTAAGTTTATCATTAATTTTTATTTAGACAATTGAATGTATGATAAAATTTACTTCTCTAAATATTTTTACCTCAAATTTTCAAAAACTCTCATTGGAAGTAGCTTTCCTGTTGTTGCATTAGTAATGTGATGGGTTTATTATTTTGGTGGGATTTAATTAGTAATGGGTGGATAGTTGATTGATTTATAAATTATATTAATAAGTTAAATTATAACAAATAGTTGAGCGTAACGTATTTAAAAAGATATTTAAATAGTTTAAATTTAAAACCATTAAATAAGTGGTCAATTTTAAACCAAAGATGGATGACAAGGGTATTTTGGAGCCAATAGGTTGGTGGGAAGGGTATTTTGGAGCTAATAGGTGGACGAAGGGTAATTTTTTACCATTTTCAATTCTTCGAGGGTATTTTAGGTCCTTTTCCGGTATCATAATTGTATTATATATTTTTATGACTTGGTGAAAAGTTAAAACTAAAGAGTTACCAGAATTTTTATTTTTATTTTAATAAATTAAAAAGTAAAACAAGACAGATAAATTGAAATGGAGGAGTATTAGTAATTGATGGCTACTTAGTTAATAAAAAATATATAATAGCGTTGTGAGGAGTGAAGACCATTACTAATTTTCAAAATTCTTTGGATTGAGGTTCTCACTTCTCATACGATATAATAAAATATTATTTTCGTGTTCAATTGTTATTATTAAAACTACGAAATTTTATAACCATTACTATTTGGCTAAAAAGCATATTTTAAATTAATTCAATCATAATTTTTTTTAAACTACGAAATTGAAGATCATTTTGTATTTTTCAAAAAATTATAAGTTTGACACACAAGTTTTTTTAAAAAGACACGAGGAGTAAAATCCGTTGTTATTCAAGTTTTTTTATAACTACACATTTTTATGAGCAGCACTTAAAAAGTGAATATCAATATTTATATTGGAATTTGATTATTATAGAAGCGTGCTTTTAAAATTTGTTCTGAGTTCAACACTTCTAATAAGATTTTTTTACGTATTTATATTATGACTTAGACTTATACTTTTTACTTATTTGTGACGATCATAATCATTCCACCACAATTCATGTTGATGCGTTAAAATTCTATATTCTTATGATCATGATTGGAGCAATGGAATATGAAAGCACTAAAACTGTTGCTGCCAAAATGTTGGACATACATGAAAAACATTGATATGGAGTATCTGATCCATTTTCAAGTGACCTCACTACTTATATATTATATATATAATATATACTATATATATACATATATATTCTTGGAATTGATTTATAATGGAATTTTATCAGAAAAATAAGCTAAGATTCAAAAAAGATTTAGCAATTGATTTATGGAATTAAGAAACTTCTTTCGGTTTATAAGGTGCTTTTACACTAATATTCCTCAAAGTGAAATGTCTAGGTGTCAACAATTAATATTCCTTTTTTTTCAATAAATATAGCATGATATCTCGATTAATTTATTGACATCTCGATTAATTTTAAAGAATATCTACTATCAGGAGCGGAGGCAACATATACTTAGGAAATTTATATATGATTAAAATTATTTTTTAGATATGTATAATAAATGTCCCCTTCCACTAATTCATATATTTACTTCTCAGATTTTGAACTCCCTTATTAAAAATCCTGACTCTTCCACTACTTACTATAATCAAAGCTAATTTAATAGGTGAAGTGGAATAATTGGAACCACAAGTGAACAATATATTCGACAATTTGCATGGAAGATTGAATAATCTGAATCACAAGTCTTATATACTGTATTACGATCATCTGCTCGCTTTCTCTCAGCCACTAATAACTTATGTAGTAGTCGACATTCCTACGTAAAATTGGAAATGATTAAAGAATAAACTTATAGAAAGTGATATAGATTAATTTGGGAATTTCTACATCTTCTTCTCATTTAGGAATATATATATATATATATATATATATATATATATATATATATATATATATATATATATATATATATATATATATATATATATAATTTTTTTATTTGATTCTACCCAACTCAACTAAATCCTAATTGAAAAAGGAGACGAGAAATTCCCATAAATATTCTTGTCGAAAGTGTAACAAAGTTTGTGGAGTATATTTTATTTCGTCAAGATGAGATGCGAATTTAGAATTTTAATTAATGATGAGTGAAATTTTAATTAAGTTTATTTACTATAGATATATTTTTAATAAAATAAGTTCTTTTAATGAAATTATAAATTTAAAATATATCATAATTTTTTTAGTTAATTTACAATTTACACACATAATATCATTTTTTTTAGAATAATTATATGTCAGAAATATTATTTCCCACTCCATCCACTGTCCAATATGACCACTTGGAGCGTTGAGGATAATTTTAGAGCTTGATTGTCACGACCCAAATCCGGGCCGCGACTGACACCCACATTTACCCTCCTATGTGAGCGAACCAACCAATCTAAACCCTATCATTTCAACATATATCAACAGAAAATAATGCGGAAGACTCAAGCTCATTAAATAAAAACCAATTCAATAACTATTATTCCCCAAAATCTGGAAGTCATCATTACAAGAACATCTATCCTCAAATTACTAAAGCTAAGAGTATCTAGGAAGCTAAAAATACATAAAAGCTAGTCCATGCCGGAACTTCAAGGCATCAAGACATGAGGAAGAAGATCCAGTCCAAGCTAGAAACATTAGCTCACCCTGAAGATCCGATGTGACGAAGACTGGCTAGAATTGCGGTTGAGTTGAAGATGACGGTACGTTTGCTGCACTCCACAAATAACAAAGAAGAAAACAAATAAAGTAGGGGTCAGTACAAAACACGGGTACTGAGTAGATATCATCGGCCAACTCAAAATAGAAAATAGTATATATTAAGCAATATCATAAAATCAACTAATATCCTTAGCATGCAGCATTTACAGTTACCATAACCTTGGTTACAACACCAAGCACATCGATGAGGACTCACGCCTCCTCATCATACTCATTTGGGAATTAGGTTCATTAGATTTGAATATATTATCATCTTTCAAGATTCATTATCTTTATTCCCCTCGTGTCGGTACGTGACACTCCGCTCCTCATATACTATCCTGGTGTCGGAACGTGACACTCCGATCCTCATTCTATCCTGGTGTCGGAACGTGACACCCGTTCCATGTTCTATCCTGGTACCGGACGTGGCACCCGATCCATATACTATCCTGGTGTCGGAACGTGACACTCCGATCCTCATATTCTATCCTGGTACCGGAACGTGGCACCCGATCCATATACTATCCTGGTGTCGGAACGTGACACTCCGATCCTCATATTCTATCCTGGTACCGGAACGTGGCACCCGATCCATATACTATCCTGGTGTCGGAACGTGACACTCCGATCCTCATATACTATCCTGGTACCGGAACGTGGCACCCGATCCCCTAATCTCACTACTTTCGTTCATCAAGCCTTCTTTTATACCAAGGCATCATCATTAACAAAGTAGATTAGGGTTTCTTTTCAAGATTCAGGGTTCAATAGCTTCATCATGCTTATTATATCACAATTACATAATCACATTCATGCAAGCATACAATTAAGCATATAGGAGAGTTTACAATACTACCAATACATATCATTCGCTATTAAGAGTTTACTACGAATAGCATAAAAATAACCATAACCTACCTCCACCGAAGATTCGTGATCAAGCAAGCAATTTCTCAAGCTTTGTTTCTCTCTTCCTCGTTCGATTCTCCCTCTCTCTCTTGTTCTTTCTATTTTCTTTATTCAAACCCTCTTTCTTTTACCCTAATTATTATATAATTAAGAATAAAAGATGACAATAATAACCCACTAATTAACTTAAGGTTACCTCTTTTAACCCCCAAGTAATTAGACTTATTAACATTAACCCTCTAACTTTATAATTAAAGCAAGAATAGTCAAAAACGTCCCTTAAAACGTATAAAGAAATCCGACTCCGCCTTGGAATACGAAGCCTGTGACGGCCCGTCGCGCCTGCGACGGTCCGTCCTGCTGCTCCGTCACAGGCTTCAGAGACTCAATTTCTCTGAAGAGTCTGTGACGGTCCGTCCTGCCAATCCGTTACGAAGTTCAGAGAGTCGATTTTCAGTACCCAATTTCAGATTTTCTAAGTGTTTTGAAACGAGACCCTGCGACGGTCCGTCGTGCCCATGACGGTCCGTCGTGGGATCCGTCGCCTCAGCCTGTTTTTCCAGAAATAAAATCTGCTGCTCAAAACGACTAAACAGGTCGTTACATTGATTTACACGTATATTATTTTTAGCGAGATCATTTAAATTTTAATTTAACTTTAAAATGTTTTTGTAAATATTTTTGGAAACTAATTTTTTGCGATATTTTTTCATAAGATATTTTATTATAAGGATATCCGTCACAAATTTAATTAAACTCAAACAATTTAACATGAAAAAAGGATTATATTATAGTGCTCGATCAATTATAACTTTAACTTTAGAATATGGAACAAGCATTTTCTACAGTACAAGAGGAAAAAAAAAAGTAAATAGGGTACACGTTATTTGCATATTTTAATAAGAATAAAGTTGATTAAAGTTTACGACAAATTTTATATTTCATTTAATTTTCTTGAAGATAATTGTTTCAAGGCAAAGTTGGCCTTGCTCATGAATCAGAAGCTGATTCTTAATTTTGTGAACCATATATTATACATTGACTTTTAAAAGTCTCACAATCATTATCCACAAACAATAATTTTAAAATTATTTTTTAAATATCGATTATATAAAGTGCATATTTATGTTATCAGTTCACTTAAAAGATAATTATTTATAATTATATTGATCAATAAATTATTAACTTGAAAAAAATAAAATGTTTATTACTATAACATATTAAAAAAATAGTGAATATAATAATTGTTACTCCGTTCGACTTATTTTACTTGTTATTTCTCTTTATAATAAATTAACCTACATGTTGTGAATGTCGAAATTAATATTGTGTTCCGTTCATGGAATATAGCATCGAGATAGATCTATAAAGAAGACGATCACTTTACTACTATATATACTACATTTAGACTTCTTCTATCGATCTCTTTAGGCATGATGATATGATCTCTTTAATTGCAAGAATGTTTTACACGTCTGTTAAGAAGACACTAATATGAATTACCTTTATTTACTCGTTGATACTGATTTATATTACTCTATTTTTCACGACTAGTAAGGAACGAAGGAAGTACTATAGTAATCAATCATTTAAAGTAAGCACGATAACTAAAATGGATTGAAAGAGTAGCATTATATCTCCCAATTATTCTAGTGGCCCACTTGTTATTTGTAATATCATGCAATCCAATGCGACATTACTAAAAGACTAAAGAATGTTCTTAAAACTTTAAATTCTTCACATTATTAGCTTTTATTAGTTTAATTTAAGTTTAATGATTCTTTTATTACTCTTAGCTTTTTTAGTTAAAGTAATGATGTTGATTCTAATTCCATTAAAACGATTCCACACTCTTCTTAATTTATATATGTACAAAATAATATTGAGCTATTTTTGGAGCTTATTTTAGATTTTTAGTTACAACCTACCCCATATCATATTATCTTCTACATAAAGATTGATCAAAATACATATAAATATGGTAAAAATAGGAAGATTTTTTAACCTTAAACGTTCTCGAAAAGCCACATATTCCTTCCCATTAATTCAAGTAGCACTAGAATCATATGGACCTTTTTGTATGATTTTGTTGTACTTTTTTTAGTCGATATATAGTTTTTCAGAAATAATCTTTTTATATGCACGAGATAAAGGTAAGATTGTATATACATATATCATCATTTGCAGAGTGCAAATTATGCTAGGTTTGTTTGTTGTTGGTGGTAGAAGAAAATGGAGTTTATGTTTGATATTTAACTAAACCCCTTACTTTTACTCAAAATACAGATATATAGACATGGACTAACACGATAACAAAAACATCTTTAAGTGGCAATAAATAAACACATTAACAAAGAGTATTAAAGTTTTTATTGATATTAGTTAATTGTCATTAAATCCAATGCTGCTAAAAAAAGTTAGAGACATATACAAAGAGTGTTAATTCCTATTAACTTATTGTCGTTAAAGATCATTTTTTTTATATATATTACAATTTCAACTAATATTAATTTTTGACCTCCATACTTTCAAATGTACATTACAACAAGCTTAGTGCTAAGGGTACATAGCTTAAAAGGGTTGACCTCAAATTGATTTAAATTTTGAATCTGTCTTTGATCACGAAATAACGAAGAATTTCAAAGAATTTGTGAAAAGGATATTCGTTAAATATTTTTTTATAGCACTAAACTTAAATGATTGGCCACAAGGAAGGCATCATTAATCGTCTTCTCCACTTAAAAAGTGATGAAAGTTACTCATTGTTATGTATTTAATTTTAGACTTTCTTGATTCTTCCCTCATCAAGGTCAATTTTATCTGTTTTGGCTCTAACATAACTAATTAAGCCATATAATACAAGTAAGGAAACAATAATCAAACAGTAATGACCTTTCAATCTAGCCTTTTTTGGTTTGTTTAATTTTAATATTCAAATTTGCAACAATTATAATTTTCATTGGGGTTGGTGGATAGCTATTTGCATCAACAACTTTTAAAGGTATATGGATATTGGCATTGTGACAAGAAAAGAGATTTAGTGTGAAAACAACTACGTATTTCTTGTTGTTTGGGAGTGTGAGATGTACGTAGAGTTTACTCTTTATGTATTTTTATGAGATATAGAAATTATTTTTGATAGAACCTGTCCGATTTTTTTTAAAAAAAAAGGAGTTTAGTATGGGTTAATTATTGTGAAATTATCTCATATAATTGATTGAGTATTGTGTTGTTGTCTATTTATGTGATTTTGTATTTTTTTTTTAATCTCATGAATTAGCTTTTCCTTAAAAAAAAGGTGATTCAAATGCACTTTCAAAATGATGACTTTATTTCACACTATTATGTTGAAAGAGCTACTCTATGAAGGTGGCATTCAATGTTCTTATGGAAAAAAAATGTATATACTAATTGCATTTCAAAATGATGACTTGACTTTACACTATATTGTAGAAAGAGCTACTCTATGAAGTTGGCATTCAATGTCCTTACAGAAAAAAAAAGCGTAATTTGTTCCAAATATATTGTATATTTAAGTGGATTCGCATGTATCTGATTCTCTTATTCGTCTTTCTCCTATGGATTTGTATTTTAGAATGTTTTTGTCTTTTTTATGACAAAAAAAATACGTTATCTCTACTCTTTGGATGTATACAGATTAAAATCCGTGTTTCTATATAGTATATTACAAATAGAAAAAACTTACACTAGATAAATCCGACGCGACAAGCTCATTCCAAAAGACAAATCATTTGTTTTCATCGACCCATTCCACTAGGCCATTCTGAAGGGTCTAATTCAGAATTGATCTAGAATGTGTATAACTAGCGTATACTATGACATTTTAGCCAAATAGAAAGAAAGAAAAAAAAGGTCTCCTTTTGACAATTTTTTTAATGCAATTTTTACGCAATATTGGAGAAGCCATCCTTTATATCAATCATTGCATTATTATATAATCATTATTGTGAACCTATTCATGTTACATATTTTATTGAATTTGAGCCCAGACTTTATTAACAACTCACTATCACAAAAATAATTTTTAGCAACATTAAATATTGACATTAAAAAAGAGTATTAACGTCTTTACAGGTATTAGTTAAGTATCATTAGAATCAATGTCGCTAAAGGCTTTAGGGACATATACAAAGAGTGACAATTGCCGATAAAAATACATATTTAGCGTCAATTAAGAATTAAATGTCGCTAATGATATTTTTATTGTAGTGTCTTAACGCTATTGTGAGGACAAAATAATCGTAGATAGAAAATTAGGATAACATATTAAATTTTTTACATAAAGCGAAAATAAACTTTATCATAAAAACTATTTTGAATATGTAGATGTTTATGATTATGTAGTAGGAGCTCGAAGGTTTTGCTATAATCAATGATTGAGTTGAGAATTTTTGAATAATTATCTTGAATTCAAATCAAATTCTTTCTAATTACCCGTTCTTATTCTTTGTTTAACCTAATGTTTTGTGCTCTTATTAAGTGCTGTAATTTACTTTAATTCCCAATTAACAAGAAATTAGTTTGTGGGCGTGTTTGGATTATTGTCTCATGACTCTAGTTGATGTAATTAGATGCTTTCTCCTTATTTCTCTATCAATTATTAAAGACACACAAAGTTAAAGAGATAATTAGTATACAACTAGATTATTAAAGCTTCCTGATTAAGGAGTTATATGCCATTTGGAATACATTATTATTTGGAAACTTATAAAAATTCCACTGCTTTAACCGTTAATCATTTAAATACACTTTAATTTGCATTATTACAAATCTTATATTGTTGCATTCAGATTCGTCCAGATACATATATTTTGTGATGGATGAGATCAAAATTAAGTGTAATTTGTTTTAGATACACTGTATTTAAGTGGATTCATGACATGTAACTGAGATACATAGAGAAATCTTGCTCACCTCCTTCTCATCTCGCTCGCCACTCTGCTCTTTCACATATATTTCAAATACTTATATCTAGAGTGAATCGCATGTATTGTTATACATGATTATATATCTCACTCGTCTCTCTCCATATTTTAGCATACGTCATGATTAAGATGTAAAATTTCAATGTCAAGTAGGTAAGTGGAAAATGACGGAGTAAAAAAGGAATATTTAAATTTGGCACCCAAAAGAATGGCGTCATCAACATTTGGTCCCTAAAGTCCTGTCGCTGTTGAATTCTCCCACAAATAAGACACGAATTAAAGTTAATGATAATTAGTGGGCTTACGCAGACTTCCTAAAATCAATTCTGAATTCCACCATTATACCAATCATATTTTGATGATTAAAAAAAAAGTCAAATATATATCTTGATCGATAAATACTAAATAGTACTTCTTCTGTCATAATTTAAGTTAATAACATGTATTATTCATATCAATTTCTGAATTTTATTTCTTGAAATGAATCATAATATATGAACGTGTTTTATGCTTTGTAAACTTTTTATTTATTTTCTTTTTTATTTCGATGAGAAATTCACAAATAAACTATCATATTCACCTCTTTTTCATAAGCTTATCACTCTGAAAGTCTCTTGATTTTTATTTTTTTTAACTTGTCCTGCAAATGCTTAGAAGTTATAAGAGTCATCAATATTATCAAAATGAAAATGATGATGAAGTAATATATTTTAATGTTATAGATAATTCCTTCCATTTGTTTATATATTGTTGCTAGCTAACATCGAAGTTATGTGTGTCAAAGGGTGTTCACTTAGAATTCTCTTCGTTAGAGAATTATATTGTATAAATCGAGTAAATTATCTCTTAACATATTATTATTATAAATTAGCTATATATATATATTTTTTCTATAATATGTGTTAGCATTTGAAGAAGTTAATTAATAAATTAATAAGTTGCTATAATTATATGTGGCGTCAATTTTTTCGAAATATATATACCTAAAATTTTCATATCACATATTTATATCACTAACTTATGAATTTAAAACTCAATAGTTTTTGTTTGAACTCTCTCTCTCTCTTTATGTCTATCTATATTAACATAAAGTCAGTCATTATAAAAATTTATAAATTTCAAATTCTCAATTTAAGTAAACAAAGAAATATATAAGAATTAAAGAGAAAAAGGCCTATGTGGGGTGAGGTGGAATTTTAAATCTTTGCCACAAAGCATCAATTAATTTAATTAATAGTTGTGTATAGGAGATGGGCAGATTCATTAATCCTCACTATCAACTCTGTGGATCTGATTATGTTTTTCTTAATTAAAAGTCTCAAATTTAAATAAATATTTTTTTATTAAAAGGTGTTATTCTTCGAAAGGAACTCTACCCGACATGAATTTAGATTAATCAGATTCTTATATAAATATTAGACATCGACTAGAAACTAAAATGAAAAATCTCTAATCCTCTATGCATGGGATTCCCACTACTATTAATATTAATCAACAAAGTTGTTTCATTATTCACGCTATACACATACATATGTAGTGGCATACAACAATTCTTTTATATATATATGATTTTTAGGTTTTAATTAGGTGTTGTTGGGTACAAACTAAACCTATATATATGTATACTTTATACACATTTAATAACCAACATTTTTAATTTCTAGTGGATAAGATTGCTTGCTGGTGAACTTTTCTTCTTAATGTCCCAAATCCAATTAAAGTAAACCAAACAAAATGAAGTTTCTTTATAACATGTGTGATCATCAACTTGAAAAGAATACTAGTTGCGTATATATTTTTTCTGTCTCAATTTACGTGACATTGTTTAATTTAATATAAAATTTAAGATAAAGATAAAAACTATTAAAATTTGTGATTTAAATATCCTCACTGACTATTTGTGTGGCTTTAAAATTTAAAATTGAATTATTTCTAATTATAAAAAAATAACAATTCTTTTTTATATTGAGTAAGTGACATAAATCTAGTCAAAGGGGAAGTGGGTACTAATTTGCAAATTAATTAGAGGTGCATGTGACCACATGAAATTACTCATTTAATTTGAACGAAAAGAAACTTAGGCCATTCACTTATTTAATGGACTATAGCTAATTAAACCTTGTGTATACGGAAATGGCATAATTGGCCAAACATCAAATGTATCGATATGGACGGTGATGGAACGATAAATATTTCTTCATTTTTGATTGAAATTTTTGAATTTAAACCTCGGGTTCAAACCTTGAGTGTACAAAATTCAAAAACACTTAAAATTTTCAGTATTTCACAAAACGTAAAACAAAATTTAATAGAATCTCAATACGAAAACCAGTTCATAAAATAAGGTTAAAGTGGGAGTATAATAGACATGCCACTTGATGTGTGAGAATATCAAACTCTTACCAAGTATGGAATCCTACAACATTTGGATGATTCTCCAAATTGGTGGGGATTCTTTAATTGTTTGCAAAACCACAAGTTATTATCCATATATATATATATTCTATATACAAAAAAATGTGTGAATCAAATCACATTACATCAATTTGAAATTACTACTCAAATAATTCTCTACACAAAAGGTGATGCATACAGGAATCACAGCCTAATTCACATTCCCCTAATCCATTGATACCAAAGACATAAATTTTTTTGCCCTTTTGGTTGGAATGCAACAACAATTATATATTTGGTAAAGTTTCACGAATGAAGTCTGGAAATAATTAAGCGTAACATAAGCGGATTTAACTTTATTTTCATGAGATATAAATATTTATATTTTTTTGATAGACCTTTGATTCAAGAAAATCATTTTTTAACTCAGAATGAATATCTTTTAATTATAAATCAAAATATGTGTATGAATACTAGATTTAGTGTATGACTTCTTTTTAATTACCCCTTTCCAAAACATCTTTTAATAGGTAAAGAAGGATATTGCAATTGGATTAATTAGTTGTTAATTAAGAGTGAGACTGTTTAATTAACTTTTATTTGAACTTTTGATACTGTCACCGTCTTTAGAAATTAAAAATAAACATTACTTTAATTGATGAGTAGCACTAACTAAGATATCTACGTAATAAGATAAATTTTCAGATAATTATAACTTAAAATTTTTTTATATATATTATTTTCTCAATTCAATTTATGATATTTATCAATATTTTATCCATGTTAAATTCCACCGATAAAGTTTTTTTTTTCAAATTAAACTTCTTTGTCAAAAATACTTAATTTATCAGACTAAACAGATTAAAATATCTTAACATTTATTATATAACTTGAATTCATTATATTTTTTGGGCCTAAAGTGGGCACGTAAATATAATGATTATTGTGGTTGGAAAAACGCATCATATTCTTGTTAAATATTGGTTGCATTAATATTCAGATAACCCCAAATCTTTAAAGAAATAAAATTGCAAATTGGAATTTCAAATCTTGAAGGTTCCCCTAAAGAATTTTTCTAGAGTACAGTAATTTTAAAATTTATATTAACTTCACATTCTATACTAGTATTAGACTTAGATCCGTTTCATATTTAATTTCCATAAATACATCAGCAAATTAAAGTAAATTATGTTACTATAGAATGATTTGATCTTAAAATAGATATGATGCTTATTCCCATTTATATTTATTTGGCTGCAAACAATTAAGTGTCGAAAAACATGTGGGATTCTATTATGTAGAAGCCAAACAATTATACTAATCGCGGAAAAAAAAATACACTCTTAAATCTTAGCTATTATAAATGGTATGTGTATATCCCTCGTTATATTTTACGTATATATATACATTTACCAATTAAATTCTTTTCACTATTATAATGGAAAAAATAGGTATATGTTTAAGTCTTAAATATCATAAATAGTATGCATATATTGAGTACTATATTATATATATATATATATATATATTTAATGTAATTTTTGTTATTATAATAAATTAAATATTTACAAAACATAGGAATTAGACACATTTTTGGTTCAATTAAAAAGGAATATCCATAGTGGATGTTGATCTCATAAATAAAAAGTCTAATAATGAGTCATAAATATAATACTACTTTTTTTTTCAAAAAAATAAAAATTGTACAAATATTGAGGAAACAATTTTTCTATCCGCAATCTTTTAAAATTTCATTAATATTTTTACAATTATACTCTTTTATGTATGTAGATTTGATTAGTAAAGAAATAAAAAAATCGTTCTTCAAACTCACTAAGTATAACATTAAAATGAAAAATCTAAAGTTTCATGTAAATAATATTTACATAATTACGTCACTTATTAAATAATTATAATTTTTAAAAGTAATGGACAATTAATTGTTAATCATAAGTTTTGAGTAATAATTGCAAGTGAAGTTTGTATTAATTATACTTTTATTAGTTATGTAGAAATATTTAATTTGATATATTAAAAATAGTATACATTACACCAATATATTTATTTATAAAAATATTTTCCATAAGAGAGTAAAGGTATAAAAACAATATGATGGATAGTTACATAGTTAACTATGTTAATATACCCATTAAACTTCATTATTTCTATATATTATATAAAATTAATACGAATACAAAACGTTATTTTTTACTGAATCAATAATTTCCATCTAAATATTCTCATAATATTCTGCGTATTCCTCGAATTTCGGACCCTATATAAACCCCCTCTCTTCGCTTCCAACTCAGCTCATCACAAGTTTTCCGTTTTTTCTCCCAACTCTTCACTGCACAAAATCATCAATGGCGATTCGCCGGATTTTAGCGAAACGCTTATCTAGTACCCTGAAAATAGATCCACTTCCACCTCTTACGGTTCTAGAACGTTCTCACATCCCGGCGACACCGCCGGATTCCGTCAACGGTGATTTCTTCCGACGGTTTCTCCAGAGGAGAGAAATCAATCATGTGGCGAGACTGCCGGAGTTTTTATCTATTCCGGTTGGAGAAAAATTGAGAGAGAAATTGAAGTCTATAAATGTAACTGGAGAAAGGATTAAATTCGAACGCCTAGCTCCACCGGCTCCGTCTACGGCAACGGCGTTGCTCCCGGCCGAAACGATGGGGAAGATAACTGTGAATGATGCTAAGAAGATACTGAAAATTTCGCAGTTGGAAAAAGTGAAATTGAGACTTAGAGAGTTACAGATGAACTCAATTTCGTACTCTGAATTCGTTCAGATTTGTGATGAATTTTGTTGTAACAGAGAACAGAGCTTGGATTTCGCAAAAATGTTGGACGAATCCGGTAGCGTCATCGTTCTGGGTGACGTCGTTTTTCTACGTCCATATCAGGTATATATATTATCCCCTTTCTTCGTCCCAATTTATGTGATACAATCAAACAATTTAATTTTACAATATTCATTACTAATCTTATTGGTGAAATTTGAGAAACTTTCACATATAATCACTCAAAAATAATCTAATACTCTCCGTAACTATACTTCGTACCTACATCTCTCGTAGTGGGAGAGGCGAGCTAGACTATGTGAGAAATGGTAAAGAGTGGGAGAGAAGTGAGTTTGTAGGTACATCTCATAGTGGAAGAGAGGCGAGCAAAAAATCCTAAAGAATAGGAGAGAAGCGAGCCAAAAATGGTAAAGAGTAGGAGAGAAGCGAGCCAAAAATGGTAAAGAGTGGTATAGAAGTGAATTGTATATGTATATTTATTAAATAATTATATATTATACATATGTATTTGTATATATGACAAGCAAGATTGGAAGAGGTAGAATAGAGACGAGCCAAAGAGTTGAAGAGATGTGAATTGTATATATCTATACAGGTTAGATAATTGTATATTAAACATAATGTATTCGTATTTAGGCTAATTATACATGTACAAATGTGATTAATCATACAAATTTAAAATGTTAATTATTGCAAACCAAAATGACTAATTAAATAACATAATTTTACTTAATCGCGTAATTTTCCTGCAATTTTAGGTGGCAAAATCAATGAACAAAATAATATCAGAATCCATAGCATCACCAAATGACCCAAGAAGAAGAGAGTTTGAACAAATGGAAGAACAAAAGGCCTTGATTGATCAAAAAGCCCAATCACTTGTAAGAGGTGAACTTTACTTTGGGCTGGGCTTTTTAATTCTCCAAACATTGGGCTTTATGAGGTTAACATTTTGGGAATTGACTTGGGATGTGATGGAGCCCATTTGCTTCTTTGTCACTTCATTTCACGTTGTTCTTGCATATGGATTCTTCTTAAGAACATCAACAGAGCCAACTTTTGAAGGGTACTTCCAAAGACGATTCAAAGTTAAACAAAAGAAGCTCATGAAGACACATAAATTCGATCTCGAAAAATATAATAAATTACGAGAAGTATTTTATCCATCTTATGATAACCAACAACCATATTATGGATTTTCTTAGAATTATTCGATCATGCAACAAGTCTAGTTTTTGTTGTACCATGCATGGTTAGTATGTGTATATAGCCTATTTTTACGCGAAAAATGGAGAGTAGGTAGAATATGATGATGACGATGATGAAATTTCACAAGTTTGGATCATGGATGTAAAATTTTATGTATCCTCAAGTATGGAATTATAAATCTTTAGAATTTAGAATACGTGTAGATCCATTACTAATTCTTATAGTTGTTGAATTTTGTCACCACTTAACAAGTCGATCTACCAAATCTTCCTATAATAATGAGGTTTATTGATCTATTATACACAGTCTTATCCTACATTTCAACGGAAAACTGTTTTCACTAATTATGTGATCTTCTAATTACTAAATGTATATGCAATATGGTATGGATATGTATGTCTTTGACAAGTTTTCAAAATATTGATATATGTGAAGAGGCGTACCTCATTAATTGCCTATAAGATAAGTGAATGAATGTATTCAAAGTTTGAACATTGTGAGTTTAATTTTGAAAAGCTATCAGTTTTTTATTTATATTTATTTATAGGAGCGTCAAAAATGAATTCAAAAATATGTAATCCACCCAATCAGTCCAGAATTCTAAGGGTTGGACTCAAGATAATTCAAATTGGGTTCAATCTCAACCAATTCAAGCCTAACTCATTTAAAGAGAATCTTCAATTGAGT
Organism: Solanum lycopersicum; assembly: GCF_036512215.1. Classification (NCBI taxonomy): domain Eukaryota; kingdom Viridiplantae; phylum Streptophyta; class Magnoliopsida; order Solanales; family Solanaceae; genus Solanum; species Solanum lycopersicum. The sequence continues at coordinate 66,086,365 of NC_090803.1, read as the reverse complement.
CTAATTTAATCTCCAATTTCAACCTGTTTTAAAACTTTTTATTAAGATATGTTACTATATTGAGGATATGAATTATTATCTATTTAACATATTTTATGATTTATCTATCCATTTGTTATTTATTAAAAAAAATCAATTGAAATTATTGAGATTATTTGGATCAAATTGAACGGGTCCAAGACCCAACCCGTTTTTAAGCTCATTTGAACCCAACTCATTTGAGCTCAAAGTAAATATGAACGGGTCAAGACCCAACCCGACTTTTATTTCAACCAATTTTAATATTTTCAATTTTAACCCAACTCGCCCATTCAACACCCCTATTTATTCAGTGAATATTTTACGTAACACATATAAAAGTCTTAAATTGAAGTAAATCATAATGCGATTATTGATAACGAATCGAACAATTTTCTAGCCAAGCCCATTGTTGTTATCCTTATGGGCTTTGAATCCATTTGAAGTGGGCTCATTGCTCTTTCAAGACAGACCCATTTTGTAATCCAAAGTAACCCGGCCCTTTATTAAGTTGTATATATATTGACTTGGTACAAACACGAAAGTACGAATAAATTTTCACCTCTATGTTAGTTTATTATGATAGAAAGTTTTATTAATACATTTAACTGACACATAATAAAAGATGTGATGATGAATTGATAGATATTTCAAATATATATATGACAATAATAACACACACACACACATTTGTACATGAAAAAAGGGACCCAAAATAAAAAGTGGCAAGAAATTTTTGGTACTAACTGCATATGCATTTGCCACCAGCTTCATGTATATTCAACAAACTGATGACCCACTTATGTATATAATAGTATGAATAATTTATAATATTTGGACCCTCCATGTTTATAATTTCTTTTTTTGATAAGGGCCACCACATCATCTATTTTTTTGATTTGGAGAATCTGAAAAAAGGATAAAAATTAGATATTTGATATTCAATATATGAGCTAAGAATAGTTGAAAACTTCCTATGATATTTAATTTTTTTATTTAATTGTATAATAATAACAACAACAACATGTTGATATAATTCGCGGGTGAAATATGAAAAACACATAATATACACAAATTCTATCTCTATTTTGGCAGGTCGATATTTACTCATACAGTATCACAATTTAATCGAAAATATACGATATCTTCAAATTTTTTAAAAGGAGATTTATATATATTTGTAAATTATGTTAAGAAATACTCACAATAACTGATGATTCATAAATTTAAAAAAATATATTAAAATTCACGATGAAAAATAAACTTGTTTAAATTTTAAAATTTAAAAAGTATCCATAAAATAAAATGAAGAGAATAATAAATATTTATAGATCGAATTTACTCAAGAAATATAAAATGGTTAATAATAATTACATTAAACCAATGGAAGGTGGACCAAAAAGTGTCTTTTTGTTTATCCAACCACCGATTTGCAAGTTGCAATTGGTCAAGTGGTAACGTAATACTTACTTTATATGTTCAAGTCCCTACTCCCACAACCAGGGTGGAGCCGTTACGAGTTCGATAAAATTTAATAATTTTATTTTAAATGTTATATTTATATGAAAATATATTTTATATATAAATATTAAGTAATTATTTGTAATTTAATAAATAAATTTTTTTAAATATATATTTATAAATTTAAAATTCTGACTTCAGTTTAGTTCGCGAATAATATTATGGGTGAGTGTTGATGCTTCAAATAGCACTCCAATATGTATACTGTCCAGGTTGACACTGGATGAGGAAATAAAAAAACATAAATACAAGAAAAAATGATGTGAGTAATAATTACTAATTAAACATTATACTAAACACATTAACAATTGCTTAATTGATATGCAGATTAGTACTAGCATGTTTTATTAAATTTATAAAATTAATTTATTTTGAAAAATAATTTTAATTTAAGTGTTTTTGAGAAAAAAAAATTTAGATAGTAGTAGCCTGTGTCTGTTCAATTAATTTAAAAATCACTTTTATTGATATCAAAGTAGAAATTTGTGCTTGATTAAAGTTTCAAAAGTATTTCTCGAAAATAACTATATTTTCAGCTTATATTTTTCTCGAAAAGATTGAACAAAACCTCAATTATCTAAAATAATTATTAAATGAATATTATTTTTTGACTTTTGCAAAATTAAAAGGAATTTCGATATTAGGAACGAATCATCGCAACAAGATGAGAGTTCATAATCATTTTATATGACGTTTATATTTGGCTGCGAAATGATTTTATAAAAATGATTTTTTATGGCCACTTACCTCTATTAAGTAGGAGAAAATTATTTTATTCAGATTATTTTTTTGTGTGTAATGAAAATCTACTATATGCTAACTAGAATTTCTAAAGAATTACAAAATTAAACTATTGGATTATACACTTTTTTTTAGTTTGATAATACAATAACATCTGTATTTAGAATAGTCTTATAAAAATAAGTGAAAATTAAAAATGATAGAATATATGATAAATCTTATCAATATATAAAAATACATAAATTATTTTCGATAGATCATCAGCTCAAAATTATAATATAAATTTAAATTTTGAAATATCAAATGAAATATAAAAAACGTTATCATCGTCTAATTAGATGTTTGATACAAACTCTAAAACGGCGTAATAAACGACACAAACAAATTAACATACAAATTTTGTCTACAAAATGTTAATTAATTCGATAAGAGACCCTATATAGTATAACAATTAATTATTTGGTAAACGAAATTCATATTATTTTGCTAATTAATTAATTGTTGATTAAACTAATGGCACCCCAAAAGATACCTTTCAAATAGAATATACATTTGTTTATTAGACCAACTACGACAAATTATTTGGATCAATCTTTCACAATATCTTTATTTAAATGTGTTTCATTTTCTAAACCTTCATTAATTAACTACTATATAGTATTGGATAATTTAGCCAAATACTTAAAAAATATATATTTGATGAAGACTAATCATAATGATTACTGAATAAATACAAAAATAAATCAATTAATTAAATTATTTGAAATAGAATTGCTTTAGAACAAAGCAATGAGTACTTTTGATTTAAGGTCACTTTCCTAAGTAGTTAAAAATCATAATGTAAGTGCTTTTTGCAAAATTATGGGGTAGAGGTGGGGTGAGGCAGAGCTAGATTAAACTGTATCGAGGAGAATGTGATTTAACATGACATGATTTGATATTTGTGGTTTATTAACGATACGTGATTATAAATATAAAGATACTGTAATAGAATATTATAATAGATTGTAGATAGTCTAGTCTTATTTCTTTATCAATGTTATTATTCGATTAAAACAATTTAATTTTTTGGCTTTAGTTATCGTGTAATTACTGTTGTATATGTTCTCTTTTTCATTATTTTTAGCATGACTCATATTCGAGTCAAATATTTATCGAAAATAATTTTTAAAAATAAGTCTACATATTATACATTATCCTCCGAAAGTATTCGTCTAACCTCTATTTATGAGATTACTTATTATTTGAGTGTTGTTTAGTATAAATTGTTATATTTGATTCTGTTATGAGTTGTTTTTAACTATGTCGATTATATTTCAAAATTAAGTAACATTTTTTTTTAATATTTAAACGAATCATACTTATATTTAATGCATGGACCCAACATTTGAACTTATTGTCCTTATATTTTAGACAAAAAGAGTAATAATTAAAAGAAGAAAAAATATATAGTTTTTTTTCATGTAGAGACAAAGACCTTACAACTCATTCTCTACTTTTTCTCATTAGTCTTTTTCGTTTATTTTTTGTTTAATAACAGAAAAAAGAAGAAAAATTAAAACTTTGATTTTAATTATAAAGTGGATTAGGATAACCCCACATCTTTGCATTTTTTAATATAAATTGGGCCAAACATTTATGGCACTTCATTTTTGTTTGTCGTCCTATTTTCCCTACTATAATTAATCTTTTAATGCACATTTATAACGAACTATTTTGCTTTGTTGGACCAATACAATTTATTTAACTTCCATATAATCAATTTACATGATTTTATTTATTTTAACAAGATTTTTACGATTATAAATAGAATTATATAATAATTTAAAATTTATGAGTTTTGAATTTTAAATTAATAATGAATATATCATTGATAAATTTTTAAGATAATTTAAAATAAAAATTGAATTTGATCGTCAAATTCGTAGTTCATGCTCTAACTTTGCTATACTTGCAATATGTTTTGAATATAGTTTTTCAAAAAATATTAGAGTTGTTATAGTTTAATAGTTGCAACTTTATTAAGTTTTTAACGGTTCAAATTTTGATTAGTGAGAAATAAATGAAAAGATTATTTTTTTTCAATAAATGACTCAGAATCGTTCTAAGATATTTCTATTATTTGGAAATTCTCTCTCTCGTTAATTAGTTTTCTCTTTCTTCTCTTAGCTTTGTTAATCTTCTCTTTTAATATACGTTAAGCGTAAAAAATAATAATCTAAACGAAGACGTTTGTCTTTTACGTTCTTTTTCATATTCTCTTCCTACTTCTTATTATTAAGATCTATCCTCTCCGGATGAAAAAAATTATTATCCAAACACTCCTATTCAAAATTTTAAGCGTAAAATAATTATAAATTAAGAAAAAAATAGTATTATCATATATGGCCATTCTCTTGGGTGATTTTTTAAGAACATTATTTTGTTGATTAATTAGATTATCTCATGTCATCATTAATTAAACTCAAATAATTTTATTTTTATTTTAATCTCCTTACATTTCTTTATAATATTATAATATAGGTTTGGTAACCTATAGAAGCCAATAAATTTAAGTTTTTAGCCTTAATATATTTTCTTACTAGGAGTAATATTAGCTCTAATTCTACCATCTAAATTATAATTTGACTTTAATATATTTTCTTACTAGGAGTACCAATTTTGTCTCTACTTCTAATTTGACTTTCCAAAAAAGAACAAACTAAAGTGATGCATTTCAATTTTCATAAAGTACTTAACTATAATTACAAAAATGTACATTATTTTTTTCAAATTTAAGTCAATTGGAGTTGACGTTTAAGTAAAGGGAATTGAATTATTGAACCAAATAGAGGTGTTTTAATTTTTACACATTTCCTTATTTATGACATTTGGTTTATTAATTATTAATTACAAACCAAAAAATGTTTAAACATTTTTACATTTATTTATCCTTTGGTTTATGAGTTGTAACTAACTACAATCCAACAAAAAATAAGACTAATTTTATTATTAAAATAATCATAGTTTAAGATGCTATTGAAATTTTGCATTGGGGATTTTTTTAGGTAAACAAGACACCAAACTTTTAACTACCCTTTTATCAATGATTTTAAATCATGACAAATTATAAAATCGATTGCTTGTTATAATATTTTGTTTGTTTGTTTTGTACATTCAAAAAGTAATGTTAGTTTGTAGAAATTGGATGAAAATTTTGAACTAGAGAATAACTTTTTTTTATAATAACTGTTGCAACAGTTAATTACTACAACTTATGAGATCTTATTAAAAAAGAATATACTTTAAGTATTACATAAGAATATATTATTCGTTTTTGATGTTTAAAATTATAATTATTTTTATGAAACTTTTTGTTATTCATGTGAAGCTGGTGAAGATAAAATAAAGATGAAAAGTTAAATTTTGTTTGCTATCCAATATAAAAGAAATATATAAAAAAAAAGAAAATAAGTTTATTATCGATCACTGACATAACATCATAAATATCACTAGTAACACTCATTTGTATTGAATTTCAATTGCAACCACTTATGTTAAATCAAATTTATAGATATATTGAAAAGAAAAAATATTCATGGTATTAAATACTTTCCCTTGGTTTCATAGTATACCTAGTTCTATAAGTAATAATTCTAAATACCAATCTTTTTTATCGGGACTATATATATTAGCAATGCCACAATACAATAAACGGTGTGAAAAAATTTTCTTAAAATAATTTGTATTGTGCTTTGTTTGATATTTTACATATATTTTATTTGACAATCAATTTTCCTTTTTTTCATCTGATTTGTAACAATTCTAGTAATATTTATAAGATATTAATAGGCCTATATACATTATTTTACGTTTCTATATCATCCCAATTGTTAAGATCTTGGATAAAAAAAAATTTAATTTTAGTTTTGGAAACTTTTCTTATTGAGTAAATTGTTATATAAACTATTAGAATTAGTAGAAATATTTTAAAATAGAATCAAGACATTACTTGATTGAGTATGTCAATTTGAGTATCAGTTTTACTTGTATAATATCTTATAAGTATTACTTTTAATTACACTAATATGTCTAAATAATCAATATTGCAATTTATTTTTTTTATGTTTTAGAAGACATTCAAATTAGGATAATGATTTTCTTTTAATTTAATTATTTAATAATCTAATTTTTTAAATGAAAATATTTAAAAATACAATCGAAGACTTGAAGATAATTTTATAAGCTAATATTAAAAACACGATGGATTGAAATTGGAGGTAAAATGGATAAATTAAAAGATAGAAAAACATTGAAAATATATGCGTAGTAACTGGCCATAATTTTTTCTAAAATTAAGAAAAAATCAATTAACATTCATCATAATTAAAACAAATACATAATTGTTTATATTTATGTACGAATATAAACATTGAATCGTTTTGAGACCTTATTATTTTTTAAATTTATTTTGTGGGGTGTGTGTGGGTAAAGAATAACCTCGTCAAAAAGTTATTTATTATAAAATTTCTTATTTAATAATTATATCAAATCAAAGTAAATTAATTTTTATCTTCATCACAATTTTCGTAATTTAATTTACATTTGAAAAAAAACTATTTAGGATTAAAAAAAAAAAAACCTTCAAAACAAGAGCCTTTACAACACTATATAATTAATATAGTGCTAGCAAAAGTCATGCATGCCATAAAGGCGTTAACTATAACTTTTTTTTTTTCAAATTTAAGTCAATTAAGGCAAATAATTCGATTTTTTATTTAATATCTGATATTTATATTAAAATTTTTATTATTTTAAAATTACAGTATATAAGACTCATTAAATAATAAGATCATTTTGATATATAAAATTCAAATATAGTATTTATAATTAAAAATAATTTTTATACTTGGTTTTTCATTTGATATCTGATTTTATATTAACATTTTTATTATTCTGAAATTACATTTGATATCTGAGCTGGATAATTGGATCAAATAAAGACATTTTTACGGCATTTACTGTATTTATGACATTTGGTTGATTATTAGTACATAATATTAAACAATTTGCATTTATCCAGGATGGATGAGCTGGAACTACCTACTAACACTCATTTTGTGGACCAAAATTCCAACACAAAATAATAAGCTCCATTTTATTTTTAATTAAAATCATAATAAATATTCAAAAAATTAAAAAAAAAAAAAAGAATCTCTTACATCAAGAGATGTGGTGCTAAGTTGAATAAAATTCATCATCGAAAATTTGTTTAAGCGTTAGACGCCATATACATTTTTATCATAAATATTATTATTTCTGATCTTGTTATCAATATTTTATTCTCATAATTTTTATTTTTTATCGTGAAAATTCTTAACAAGTTAATATAATATAAAACAAAGTATATAACGAGTATTGAAAAAGAAAAAAAATGTGTAGTCGATAACTGTTAGAGAATTATACGTTAAAAATAACGTAGTCAAACAAAATTAGTAGAAAAAATAATTGTAGTTTAATTACCCCAATTAAAACCTATATTAGTAGCTTAATAAATTAATGACGGTTCTTGTAGTAGATAAATATATAATACGAAAAATATATAAATAGCCTCAATCTATGCTCAAAATTTTAGAAATATACTTATATTATACTAAAGTTCTATTACTTTCATGATTTTATTTTATAAAATAAATTTTTATCCCTTTTTGACCTATGTGACACTATCATTACAAATTGTCAACACGAGCAGAACTCACATGATAATGTCAAATAAGATAAAAAGAGATAAAAAATTATTTATAAAATAAAAAAATATAATAAAACCTTAATATAAATACAAATTATGTCTCTAAAATTTCGAATAAAAATACTTATGTATTTTTTCTATATAATAATATATTAAATAAAATTCAGCCACTAGCTCTAGCCGTTTGACTGACTCAATAAATTAACCGACAAATAATTTTTACAACATACCTTCTCTATCCGATATTATTTGTCATGATTTTTATTTTTAAAGTCAAACTATAAAAATTTAAACTAACATTGCAAAAAATTATAATTTATAGTACTTTTCATATAGTTTTAGAATATCTAATTTTTTTGTTTAAAATATCAAATTAATATAATCCAATATATCTATGATAATTAGTTAAATTGACTTTCGATAAGCACAAAATGACAAACAATTTCGAACGGAGGAAGTAATACAAAGTAAATTCTATGACATGGCTTTCATTTAATTTTATTAATTTTATTTTTTACAATTGTAAAGTTTCTAATTTAATTTTTGTTATACCCTTGTAATAATAATTCAAATGTTACGTCGAGATGAATATAATTTTTTTTATTTTTTGCGTATGGGCGAAATCAATATATTATTAGAGTTTATTTAATGTCTTTTGATAAAAATATATTACTTTTTATTAACGGTTTGAAATTATTTTTATATGTATTAAAATGTTAAATTTCTTTTGTTTAATTCACATGTTTATTTCTTTACATTTTAAATTCTCTTATTAAAAATTTTAAGGACCGCCATTATTTTTGAGTCTCGAAAATATAAAAAAAATCTTGATATAAAATAACTTTCACCAATTTAAATTAATTGAAATTCGATAATAATAAAAATAATTATGGTACTTATAAATATGAAATAGATATATTTTAATAGATATCTAAATTAAATTGTTGGAACAATTATTGAGGACCCATCATTCGGTTGTTGATTGACAAGTAGAGATGTCTTTTTCTTTTTCTATTCTAAATGAAGGATAATTCTATCTTTACTTAAATTTCTTTTTAAAAATATTTATTTAATCGATACTACTCGTTTTATATATAAAGTTTGAGTTTTTTAATTAAAAAAAATATTATTTCATTGCAATTTTTATTATCATATTTAAGGTGTATATAATAATAATAACGTGCTAATCCTATATTTTATAGTAGATATATTTCTTTTAAAAAGGACGAAAACAGAAGGACTACAACTCTTATATGCAATTAATTTCCAAATTAAGGTTGTAAATTGCCCCAAATATACTCTATTCATTTAAAGGTTCCAACATTTCTCTCTTTGAAACTAATCTCATCGTTTTAAAATAAATGATATTTTTGGTAAATATTTATTTAAACGTCTTAAATATTAATAAAGATTGTCAATATATTTATTATTGTCCATCTGTATTTTAATTCAACACTATATATATAAAAAAAATTAACAGGAATATAATTTCACAAATAATATTTAAGAAAATAACATATACACATATTTTATTCATATTATTACGCAAAACAACTTTGAAAATATTCAATCTTAAGGTAAATATACAAACACGTTTATAACTTTAATTTCAACCCATTTCATTTTTTTTATGACTAAAAAAATAAAGTTGTTAGTGCTATGAAAAAAGAATTATTATAAAACCCCAATTAGTTTATCTAATTAGCTAATTGACAATAAACTTTCCTATTGTTGATTTGCTGTATCCCTTTTATGAAACTTCTACTGATATTTTGTTTTGTCACGTATGTAAAATTGGACAACAACATATATTCTCAATTATATAATATATATATATATATATATATATATATATATATATATATATATATATATATATATATATATATATATATATATATATATATATATATATATTACTCAAACAACTCCATATAATAATTAATATCTTGTTGTATCACATAATCTAATACCAATAAAACAAAAATCATAATTAACAATTTACTCAAATGTCATTTAGTGAAATCTCAATCTAAAGTTATCATATAATATTCATCATAATAATACAAACAGTGAAATTTAAAAATAATAAAATTTAACAGATTTTTATTTTTAAAATTTACTTGATTCAAATAGAATATGTTAAGATGATATATTGTAATAATAATAACTATGTATTAATGTAATTCACAAATATTTTTTTTTTAAATAATATAATTGTAATTTTATAAACTCCAATTCAAAGAGGTTAATTATTATTATTATTATTTTTTTGGTCTAAGCCACTCATTTTTTTATAATGAAACAAAAAGGCAATGGTATTTCAGTAGTTTCAAGAAAAGGCAAGGTTACTTTTCTAAAAACCATGATATTTTATATTTTATACAACTTTTTTCATTGAAAAAACCATATAGTAAAATATTAATTTAATCAAAATAAAATATTATGATCTAACTCCACCCACCCTTACCTATTCTTATTCACTTTTATTATATATATATATACTTTATATATAATATTAAATTATACACAATTTTCATATCATCCTCTGAATATTTCTTCTTTATTAATTTTTCAGTGTACAAACAAATACAAGAAACTTTGCTTTCACAAAATGTACAGATTTTTGTTTCACTGTTAAACAAGAAGCTAAGATAGTAGTCTCTTTTCCCCAGAACCAAGAAAAACCCAGTTCATATTTATTCAAAGAACTGAGTTTTTTAATTTGATTTTGTTGTTCTCATTGTTGTTTATTTTCAAAAGGGTGTGTACAAGATTGATAAAGTTTCAATCTTTACACCTCAGAGGGTGTGTAGATATACACATCTGTTTGGATAATGTGGAGGGGTCTGCATTTCTTTTGGAAAACGGAATCGATCGGAGAAACGCCGTGTACGGCGGGGATTTGATGGTGTGTTTTGTTAAACGCAGCGTTTCATGGAGTTGAAGATTTGGTGTTGGAGTAGTGGTAGTAGTAGTGGTGGTGGTATCAGTAGAAGTAATACTTGTACTTTTCTCAGTGTTCATTCTAAATCCAGCTCTTCAACTAAGCTCAGATTTGCTATATTGTTTTCCCAGGTGAGACTTTTTAATTTGGGGATTTAGGGTTTATTTCATTTTTTGTGGGATATTATGCTGGTAGCTGATGAGAATAAATGGTAAGAATGTATGAGTTATTAGGAAGCTGTTTGGATAGATGAAAAAAAAAATTGAAGTTAAAAAGAGGAAATTTCTTGAGGTTGGAAACTTAGGAATTTTGGATCTGCTGAAGTTTGAAGTATTCAGAAAGTTTCTTTTTGCTGTTTTCCCCTTGAAAACTTGTTTCATTTTTATGGTAATTTCCATTTATAAGATCTTGTAGTTCCTTATGAAGTTCTAATTTTCCTTCTTCTTTATTTTGGGTAATGGGTATTTTGTGAAACTACTTATATTTGAGTAATTGGCTCTAATAAGGGTAAAAGTTTCCTCCTTTTGTGGTTTAAAGATTGGGGCTTTTTGCTTGAAGGGGTTATTTTCTGTATTTCCACTGATTGTCATGGACTTTATTCAGCTTGGGGTAAGAGTTAGTTTCTTAAGGTTCTTAATTAGCTTCAGTAAGCTTGTGGAGCTCAAAAAAAGTTGATTTTGGTTTGTGCTGCTTATGGAATTTTGAGAGATATTAAAGATAGCTGTTCATTGCAGATTATGAACATCTATTCCTTCATCTTAATTTGCTTGTGACATAATTCTTTTCGCGCTCTAATCGTTTAAGTGTTACTGGGACAGCATATAGGTAATACAAGCTAGATTTTGATTGATGTTTTTTTGTTTCTCCTTAGGTCCTATTTATACTATTGTGTCTAGAGACCAGTTTAGCAACTTTCTCGGATCATCAATTATTGAGACAAGACTTTGAGAATGAAGACAAGAGTACCATTTCGCATTCTTGTATCCATGATCAGATAATTGAACAAAGGAAAAGACCTGGTTTGCAAGTGTATTCCGTCACTCCTCAGGTGTATGAGGAGTCTGTGGCTTCAGATCCCCCTCACCGTAGAGGAAGGGCATTACTTGAAATTTCCAAAGAACAAAATGATGTCATGCAACCGATCCGAATCTTTTTGAATTATGATGCTGTTGGTCATTCATCTGAGAGAGATTGTCAAAAAGTCGGCGACATTGTGAAGGTAAGTACTTATCATCAGCTGAAAAATGTGTTTGAGAAATTTGATACTTGTCCTTGCTAATTCATCAGTTCTCTCTGTCTAATTAGCTTGGGGAGCCACCAGGTGCTTCTTTTTCTGGTACGTCTTCTTGTAATCCACATGGAGATCCTCCAGTTTATGGTGATTGCTGGTATAACTGTACCTTAGATGATATAGCTGGGGAGGACAAAAGGCATCGCCTTCGCAAGGTTTATTCTCTTCTCCCGATAAGGCTATTTCTGTCACACTATACCATTTCTAATGCCAGTAAGTAGTACTTGATAGCCAGGGCTTTAATTTTAACCGGATGCAATTTGCAATATAGGCCCTCGAGCAGACAGCGGATTGGTTTAAAAGAGCGTTATCTGTTGAGCCAGTTAAGGGAAACCTGAGGTTAAGTGGATATTCTGCTTGTGGACAAGATGGAGGTGTACAACTCCCAAGAAAATATGTTGAAGGTACTTTTATTGGATTATCAGCTGCTTGGATTTCCTCATTTGATTATGATATTTTCGTTTACTGTTAAATCATTATTGTCATGTTTCAATTAACATAATTTCTCCATGTATACTTCAGAGGGTGTTGCACATGCGGATTTGGTTCTTCTTGTGACTACAAGGCCAACAACCGGCAACACTCTTGCATGGGCTGTAGCATGTGAGCGTGATCAATGGGGTCGTGCTGTTGCTGGTGAGTGTTGTGTGAACAAAAGCATGTCAATGCACTAGAAATTTTCGTAGACACCATTGCTAAACTGAGATTTTCTGGTTTCAGGGCATGTGAATGTAGCTCCTCGGCATTTAACTGCTGAAGCGGAAACCTTACTTCAAGCTACTTTGATACATGAAGTAATGCACGTTCTTGGATTTGATCCTCATGCCTTTGCTCATTTTCGTGATGAGAGAAAACGTAGGCGAAGTCAGGTAATTTTGATTTTGCATGTGCTATAACCAAGCAGAAAGGCACCAGTAGAAACTCATGCTTATAAGAGTTCATATACTGCAATAATCTCCTCACCCTGCAGTAGTGATCTCTTGTAAAAAGTTCTCATGTAGGGAAATAAAAGAGCAAACAGCGCACAATAGACTCTATATTCACATAAGTTGTGATATCCTTGTGTTGGCTGTACTGTAGAAAAGAAAATTACTCTTTTCTTGTGATTTATAATTATCTCCAATAGAGAAGGGCTTTTTTATGAGATTTTGGAGAGCTGTTACATATTTTGTTCTTTTATATGGTCAATTGTGCTCAACCTTTTAAAAATGTCTGTGATTTGGTTCTTCTGCTATCTTTTTGAGAACAAGCATATTATTCAATTGAATTTTTGTTTTTGTTAAGCATATGGTTCGTCAGTTAATAAGATCAGCTTCTGTTAACTTACTGATTCTATCTTATTTTCTCAAGAATGCAACACACATTAGTCAAGTAAAACAAGTTGGAATAAAGAAAAATGAGACCAGAAGGTGGGTGGAAGAGATCTCAAGGGGCTAAATTTAAAAATGATGTAGTAAAGGGGCTAAACTTACTCTTGTGTTTTACCCTTCTCCTTTGGTTGCCAAGTCTGATGTTCGGAGTCCGCATTATGCTCCAAAGTAGGAGCTTTTTCTCTTCAATTTATTTATTACTGGAAGACCATAGCAAAACTTGATTACAAATAATTTATTTGGATAATTAAAAGTTGTGAATGGTGCTCAAAACTTTCCCAAACTTCTTTAATTCCTACTAGTTCCACATCTTTTGATGCTCTGTCCTCTTGTATGCTATTACTTGTCTCTGTCGTTGGGCATATAGGATTCTGTAAAGTGAACATTGCCTTTTCTCTATGATAAGTGGTGTGGCCTATCTCAAGTATCGTTTGGATCTAGTATTAGCCTTGAGTCCCCTGCTCTTAGTCTTTTCTCCAACATCTCTGTCGTAGGGCATATAGTATTCTGCAAAGCGAAACATTGCCTTTTCTCTATGATAAGTGTTGTGGCCTATCTCAAGTGTCGTCTGGATCTAGTATTTGCCTTGCGTCCCCTACTCTTATCTTTTCTCCAACATCTCAAAGGATGTTTCTTCTTGCTTGGAAATGCCAAAATCCTTTCTGTGTTTGCTTATTTTCTTCGGTTTCCTTATTCGCTAGGACAGAGCATCTGTGCCCCCCTTTTGTTTTAATTTGCATTCATATAAGTTCTTTTACTGATAGTCGAGGGTTCACTAACATTTATTTCAGACCTGGTTATGCTGAAGCCTGATGTGCATTTACTTGCCGTTTCCTTTCGTAGGTTACTGAACTGGTAATGGATGAAAAACTTGGAAGAATGGTTACTCGAGTAGTGCTTCCTCGAGTTATCATGCATGCTCGCCATCACTATGGGGTATATAGTCTATAGTATTTCATTTTCTTCAATATTCCTCCTCTAATTCCTGTGGCTTATATAAGCTAGTTATTTTTTGCCACATTAAATTTATGGGCAAAGCTAAACCCATTAAAGTTAGAATACCCTTAACCAGTTTAACACTGCAGGCATTCTCTGAGAATTTCACTGGACTTGAGCTAGAAGATGGAGGCGGACGTGGTACATCAGGTTGATATTTATCTTCTATGTTGAATGGATTCTTCTGAGATACACCCTCCTGCATTTTCTTGGCAAAAAGATGTCAACATTATAGAATCCTGCTAAATGAACATCTTTTTGAATTATGGATAGATTGTTTAAAGAACAAATCGCTGCAGGTTCTCATTGGGAGAAAAGGCTATTGATGAACGAGATCATGACTGGGTCAGTAGATACAAGATCAGTGGTTTCAAAAATGACTCTTGCTTTACTTGAGGACAGTGGATGGTACCGGGCTAATTACAGCATGGCTGACCGTCTTGATTGGGGACGCAACCAAGGACCAGATTTCGTTACCTTCCCCTGCAATCACTGGAAGGGAGCCTATCATTGTAACACTACCCAGTTATCTGGATGTACATTTAACAGGGAGGCTGAAGGTTATTGTCCAATAATGAATTATAGTGGGGATCTCCCTCAATGGGCTCGTTATTTTCCACAGGCTAACAAAGGTATTTCTTTACTTTCATTGTTTTTGATATTTCATTGTCATTGAAAACTGATTTTGTCTTGGATACCCAATTTTTTTGTCAACTTTGAACTTCCGATAAACAAGTCGACTAATAGTATTGTTGGGTGGATGCACGCCAATTAAGATTTTGAAACAAACATTACTAGTTTAGTAAGTTTCTTGAACTGGCTTCCTGTTGTAACTTCTGGTGGATGGCTGTTGCAGGTGGTCAGTCATCATTGGCAGATTATTGCACTTATTTTGTTGCTTACTCTGATGGATCTTGTACGGACACGAATGGTGCTCGAGCACCTGATAGGATGTTAGGTGAAGTGAGGGGAAGTAGTTCAAGGTGAGGTGTTCGCCTGTAGCCTTTGGAGATTATATCTAATCGGATACTAGCTCACTAGTTTTTTGTTTAAATCCATACAGGTGCATGTCTTCTTCTCTAGTGCGTTCTGGATTTGTACGTGGCTCAATGGCCCAAGGCAATGGTTGTTATCAGCATAGGTGCTCAAACAATTCGTTAGAGGTATGACTTCGGTAATTACTCTTCTGCTGTATTTGTTGTTTATCTTTTGCTTTGATTTAGTTGCCTATCCAAGAGAATGTATATTAGCTCATTAGTTTTTTTGAGAAAGAGATATTAGCTCATTAATGATAAATGAGATGTGAGAGAATGGTTCAAAGCTCAAGAGCTACGTTCAACCATGAGAGGATAATAGTTGGATATCTCTTCCATTCCTTTGTATTCTCAATCTTCGAATTTGCATTTTGGATATATAAAGGCATGAAGTTTGTAATATTTGCAATCTGCCTGGATTGTTACTTGAAATAATTGCGATATGTCTAAACCAAGATATACTAGATAATTCTACTTCTATCGAGTCATACTATGGAATAAACTTCAGTACCTACAAGAAATATCTACATTCTTCTAATAGTAAAAGGCTGTCTAACCATCCATGAGAAAGCCATAGTTAAAACTTCAAATAATGATGAGGTAAAAAGAGGAATACCACATGTAATTATACCTTTTTTTGTTTGAACAAGGTAAAACAAGCAGTTGGAAAATACTGAAATTGCATATTTATCCTATCGAAATCAAAATAAGATGGAATAGTATTGCTGAACCAATCTGAACATGTGAATATTGTCATTATCTCTCTAGGAAAGAGGTCAATAATATATGACGAACTAAATGGGCAATGGGTCATAAAAAAATGTTACAAAGGTGAGCTTCATGTTAATATCTCCGAGTTTTAAGTGTTAGCAATGAAATCTCAGGATGACTCTTATTTGTTTGATAGATCTGAGGTAGCTTTCCTAGTTCGTTTCTTCCCGCTCAGATTATATTTTGGAAAAAAGAACAAGTCTTGTGAAGGATATCTTACATTTGGCTTATTATATATGATTAAATTTCTCGCAGGTAGCAGTAGATGGCATTTGGAGAGTTTGTCCAAAAGCTGGTGGACCTATCCAGTTTCCTGGCTTTAATGGTAAATATTAATCATGCTACTTCTCTTCAATAACTAAGGTATCTCTTTGTTGATTTATGAATCTCCTCTTTCTGTTTACTTAATTTTTTTCTCAATTGTAGGTGAGCTCGTCTGCCCAGCTTACCACGAACTATGTGATGTGAATCCAGCTTTGTTGTCTAGTCAATGTCCCAATTCATGCAATTTCAACGGAGATTGCTTAGGTGGAAAATGTAGATGCTTTATTGGGTTTGGTGGTTATGATTGTAGCAAACGTGAGCTCCCGTACTTTCTCTGTGACAGTGGAATCTTTTGAGCGAAGTTGAATTATTTGGTGGAATCACACTTCTGCTTTCTATTTCAGGCTCATGTCCTGGCAATTGTGGTGGACATGGAAAGTGTCTTGGGAATGGTGTTTGTGAATGTGATAACGGGTATACTGGCGTTGATTGTTCCACAGGTAACGTGGTTTAATTGATTCCTTCCTTGCACATGTTAGTTATGCTGTAAAAGTAGTAGTCAACTTAGCCTCTGTTGGCCCAACGCTACCTTAGTTCATTGAACCAGCTCAAAATCTTTTGGGTGCCTCCCCTTTTTTTCTAAAACAAAATAATTTTTGTAATCGAGCTTGGAAGTAGTGGTTGCTTGAAGAAACCATTGATTTTGTAACTTCAACTATGACTAGACCCCGTAAGATAACAGTCTGACAACATCTACTTTTCGTTATACCTAATAATTGTGAATGTGTTGCTTCGTTTTCAAAAAGATACATCATTCAAAGGACGTTTCAAGGATGATTGCTTACATTTCCATTGGTGACACACAGCTGTTTGCGATGAGCAGTGCAGTCTTCACGGTGGGGTCTGTGACAATGGAGTCTGTGAGTTCCGTTGTTCTGATTATGCTGGTTACACGTGCCAGAATAGCTCCACGCTTCTTCCTAGTCTCTCTGTTTGCAAAGATGTGCTTCAAAATGATGTATCAGGACAACACTGTGCACCTAGCGAGTTAAGTATCTTGCAGCAGCTGGAAGAAGTAGTGGTGATGCCCAACTACAACCGACTATTCCCAGCTGGTCCTCGAAAGATTTTGAACATTTTCAGGGGTAGAGATTGTGATGGAGCTGCTAAACGACTAGCCTGCTGGGTAAGATTCTTCATCCAAAACAAAACAACTCCTTATGTTTTCGTCACACTGAGCTCAAAGAACTCTACCATACATGTGTTTTTATACATACGATTGATTCATTATTCCTTTCAAACTGCTTAAAACCAGATCTCAATCCAAAAATGTGACAAGGATGGGGACAACCGTCTACGAGTATGTCATTCAGCTTGCCAATCATATAACGTGGCATGTGGAGCATCACTTGATTGCTCGGACCAAACACTATTTAGTAATGAACACGAGGGTCACGGTCTTTGCACAGGTTGGGGCGAATTGGACGCTTGGTTTTAGAAAAGCCAAACTATAGAAAATGAATTTGGTGTACATTGTAGGTAGTTTTAGGTCTTCTTTTTTCGTTTTCATTGGCCTACTTGTAATGTGTTGTAAGCTTCTTTTTTTCTCTCTTTGGGTTAGGAGGAAAATGTGTGCGCGAAGCGCTCATAAATTTAGCGTTTTTTTTTTCTCTCATCCCAAATGTTCATTTGCTAAAAGATTTGGGATGGGAAATTAACTTGAGATTTTGGCTTTCAAAGATGAAAGTCTTGATGTAGAGGAAATGTAATCACAGAAAAAAAAAAAAGGATAAGAGTAAAAATGAATTGGCTGAAGCCATTAATTGTGTATTCTGTTTTACTATCTTTTAGATTTTGATAACTTTTCGCGTAATAAGTGTGAGTTCAATTTTCACTCTCCTTCTCGTATTAAGTCGATTATCGTTAATTTTTATAGGTATTTTTGTAACTATGAGGTTTTATTCTTCTACTAATCACTCATTGTTTGTGACATGACGATGGATTGAAACATTTAATTATTTTTATTTAAATTAATCCACACACTTGTTACGCCAAAAGGAACATTTTAACAGTCGATGAGGTGTGAATATTATTATATTATATTATATAAATCATTAGAAATGTCAGTGTCCTTGATTAATCTTATATGATTTAAACATAAGTAACTATTTTTAATATTAAACTTCAGTTGCAATCTGATTAAAATGGACAAATCCCACTGACATTTATTTTGTAGTATTTGTTCAAATAAATTTGTCATTTTAATTAAACAATGATTTGACTCTTTCTCCATTTCAAAAATAAGACAATTTTGAACTCCAATGTATTGATAGATACACCTATTTTTTACAATATTCACACCGACCCAAGAAAGAATCTTTTCACCTCAAAAATATCAAGTTATAAAATGATGGATTTTTTTTATAAAAAAAATAATATAGTAGGGAGAGTAAGTAAAATATCAATCGGAACAAGTACCTTTTATTTTTTGTAACACCAACTTCACCTTAAATTATACCATCGAAGATCGCGGTGGAGTATAAATATATCTTTATCTTTAATTAGCATTATACACAAATCATATCAGTCAAAATTCTTAAAGAAAAAAGAATTTTATACAAGTAGTGTACTAAAAAGATAAAATTTTATTGGATATTCTATTTTTAGCGTGAATTTTAGTATTTTATTATGAAAGATATGATCATGCGATAATTACAATTTAAGTATAATTACTTGATAATCATACTAGTGCATACTTACTTTTGGTAAGTACCCAATTACAATAACGCAATTATCATAATTACCAACTTTACCATAATCGTCCATTGTATTTAAATGAAAGTCAAATAGATTATTGTTACAAATTTATCATATGTTATAAAATCAGAATTGAAATTAAAAATATTGAATGATAATATCATAGACAATAGGGTAATAAAATTATTTTGTATATTATAATGAATTTGGAGATTACAAAAAATAGTATTCCCCTATGTCGTAACAATAATCATAAATTGTTTTAATCATATTCAAAAAAAAATTAAAATTATGAAGCTGTTGGACAAAATGTGATAAGATAATCAGCACCAGCACAAGTGCAGGTACTTGAAGCATCATCATATGCATAGCTATAAGCACTAGGGCACGCACTCTTAAAAATCCGTGAGTAGTTCGTCGGCGAGCAAGTCGCCGGCGTCGAATGTGCGCCGGTGCAACAATACTCCGGCGTGTTGAATTGTGCACACGCACTTTTACACGCTACAACTGCACCGTTATCCATCACTTGCAATTCCTTTGGACAGATCGCATTTAGATCGGCGACGCAGCCGGCGTATTGACAATCGCCAGATCCGCCGGAAGATCGTACTCCAATACCGACATTGTATCCATCAACAAGGCTAACATCGTAAAAATCCTTCTCAGCGTTGGTTTTCGCGATTGTGAATTCAACTAAACTCACCGGAGGTGCGCCGCCCGCTCCGCTAGGGCATTTCAATGCACCGCAATCGCCGGTTATACATTTACCAGCTCCGGTGCTGTTGAAATTGCAACCGGTTCTTCCCCAGAATCGGCCGGAAAATCCTCCAGGAGCGGAGAGTTGGATAGTAGCGCCGGGAGTTAATGCAAATCCAGAATCGCCGGAGATAGGAACTCCGTTGCCGGAAAGTGTACCGGGCCAAACTGTGTAGCCGCAATTGTTTTGAAGCGTAAATTGAGTTGCTGAAACAGAAATCGCCTCTGCAAAATGGTAAGTAAAACTGTTACATACATGCTCTATTTTTTCGGTGTATTCATGATTTAACCTCTATTAATTCAATCTTTAACATTTCTATCATTAAATCGTTAAACTCTAAATTCAAATAAATTTAAATATCAAAAGTCATATTTCACGTTAAATAATTCAGATGAACCTAATATCGATTTAACTACGAAAGGGATAAAAACTTACCGAACATGAAGAAGACAAGGAATAAATAAGAGTGATTATGAATGGCGGCCATTGTAATTAGCAGTGAATTAAGCAAATGAAAGTTAGATTTGGAGTATTAAGCATTGAGTAATTTGTGTATTTATAGCCCATTATTTCCATAACCCCACCCCCACCCACCCACGTAGGAAATTAATTACTACTGTGGGTAAATTGCATTAACTTCTAACAGCCTAACACGCAAAGATTACGCAGTTAATTATTTTTTCCTCAGATTTATTTTCCATATATATATATATATAACACTCCCTTTGATCCTTTTATCGGTTTATATTTTGGTAGGTAGGTTAAAAGGAATATGGAAAAAAATTTAGTGTAATCATATTGATTTACTCTCCATTTTTTATATTTGGAGAGTAAAATAGAAAATATCCAAGCGTATCTTCTATTTTATCATTTACTCTCCAATTATATAGAATTGAATAATAGCTCTCCAAATTTGAAGAATTATTATTCATATTTTCTATTTGACTTTTTTTTTAATATTATATTATTATTTTTACTATTTTGTAATTAACATATCATTTGTCATATAAATCTATCAATTAAATCTCTAATATGCACAATTATTTTAAATGTAATATAACATTTTCCAAAATATTTTTATTTTATATATACTATTTCATCTCGAATCAATAATATTTTAAATGTTTTTTTGATTTTCATTACTTTGTGATACAATTTGATGATATTATTAATTTTCACTATGAAGATTGATTTTAAATTATAAGATAAAAAATTTAAATTTAAAAATACAATACATGATATAATAATTTAAATACAAAACAATACATAACATGATAATTTTAAAAAACACAACAATATTTTGGTAATTCCGTAGATCGTTTTTAGATTTAACAAATTAGTGTATGATTTAGAGAAGTTGTGATTGTAATTACGGTTATACCTGTTTTTTTTTTTCAGTTATTCGAAATTGTTCTTTAGAAGCATACAAAAAATATAGTTTAATATGAAATAAAAAATAAAAGATTTAAAATTTTATATTACACGAAAATTATATAGAATGTTAGATAGTCACACAAATTATAAATAAAAAATGAATTGAAAACTTGGTATTGGACTAATTGAATTATGATTGATTTTTAACCCATTTCAGTTCAAGTTACATTTAAATAGATTAATAATCCGTTTATTTATTAACTTAATCTATTTTAATATTTGTAAATTCAAACTAATCCTCTCATTTGACAGTTTAACACCATTTTTGGAAAACCCTTAAACTAAAAATAAAAGGAAAAATAAGGAGAGCTGCTAAATGGGTCACGTGCTTAGCATCTATGAAGCACGTGATATCGACATATTCTTAATTTCTAAACCTAAAGGGGTCGTTTTTATAAATATCACAATATAAAATTGAGGTATTACTTAATTTTAGAATTATATTATTCCACTATTCATAATGAAATAGTAAAATTATGAAGGTTATGGTAAAAATAATTTAATGAAATATTCTTTTTTCCCCTTTTCAAGATAATTAGTATATAGATCTTTAAAATTGTGGACTAAGATCCCTTTTATGCAAATGAGAGGATTTAATGAGTAATTAACCATAAGGTCCAGATCTAAAATTTTGTAAGTTATCGCTGCATTAGATAATCAAAGTTGGTAGATTTAAAATCTGAATTTTATATTTTCAATTTTTTCGTTATTGAATTTATTGTGTTTTTAGAATTATGAAAACTAGTAGGAGTACTTGTAATAATTATAGTAGAAAATATAAGAATTTATGCTCCGTGTTAAAAGTGCTTGATTTAAATGAATTCGATATTCTACATCTGCTACATGGATGATTATCGAAATTGAAAAAATTGACAAAACTACGATTATCTAACTTACATTGAAAAAATCTTACCTAAAACTTACTTTATAAATCTTTAGCCCAAAGTTTACGATAAGTCTTTAGTCTAAACACAATTTACTATACAAGAGTATTCAAGCTTTCATATTTCTTTTTTACAAAAAATCATAAAAAACTTGATATATAATATTATACACCAATATATAATAATAATAATATATAATTTTATACATTATTATACAAAACAAAATTTCATCAAACGTTGTTAATTGGTTTCTCTCTTCCGAAAACTTTTGGAAATATTGATCTAGTGATGACCTATCATCTAACTAGGTGAGAAATCATGGATCACAGTAGATTTTGATTGAAAAATATTTTTGAAAATAACCGATAATTTGCGCTCGAAATTTTGCTATAATAATCACTATCATCTAGCTAGGTGAGAAATCATGGATCACAATAGATTTTGATTGAAAAATACTTTGAAAATAACCGATAATTTGCGCTCGATTTTTTGCTCTAATAATCAAGTATGTAATTGATGATTTTTAGAGTTGTGAATGGAATTGTGATACGAGTCTTGTTACCTTAATTCGTCTCATCAAGATTTGATTTTTAGTTTGAATTTTTGTGAAGCGAGGAAGGGGCTAGGGCTCTTAAATTCTTTTCTTTTTTAATCAATTTAGGTAAAAATTGAAAAACATTGAATAAATTATATCAATAATTTTATGGCCGGCTCTAGAATGTAATTATCTCAATGTTTTATCTATAAATTTGAATAATACATAAGCAAATATTAGATTCGAGTTTAATGTTATCAAAAGAAATTAATATTCCTATGGTTATATTAACATAATTCTTTCTATTTTCTGAGTAACTTGATAGATTTAACTTTCTATTTATTATTTTATTTTTCTTAATGAGCCGCAAAATAAGCTCATATGCATGATTACACTACACTTATTTTAAGATAAATCAAGTCGTAAATGAAATAAATTCGATAGAGTAGGGTTTAGCAAAAAGTCAAAACTATTAAGAGATGTTGCCAAAGCTATACTTCACCTGCCCCAAGTGTATACAACTAAATTTATCATCCATTCTGTTATAAATTATTTAATTAGCATAAAAAATTAGCTTTTCTCATCTAGTTAGGTAAGTAGTAGATTCTGTATTACCACAAAAATGCAAAACATGAAGAATTGAGTTTTAATCTATAGGTAATAGATGGGTAACTTATTTAGTGTAACGTTTTACCAAATTACTTGCATCGACTCATCTCACTTTTAACACATGATACCTGTTTTTATCTCCAACAAGAAATTTTTGTTTTTAATCCGAAGTGTTATACTTGTTTTGAAATCTGACTAATTATTTGTAGAAAAATAAAAATCTCGCTTTAGGGTAAATTACTCTGATTCCTGCTATTGAAGACTTTATATCTAGCTAGAACTCATACTCAAACTCGAATTTTAAATTTTTAATTAAATATGAAATAATACTTATTACTCCGTTATAACCTCAGTTGATTTGTACAAGAACATAGCACATGTAACCTTTGATTAATGGTACCTACAAGAAACCTAGCACACATATAACCTTTGACTATTGGTTACTAACCACAAGAACCTAACATAGAATTATATTTCTAAGGATTTCTTTTTTATTAAAAAGTCTAAGCTAACATAATGTGTGCTTATATCTTATATAAACAAATATAAACACAAATAAATTGCACCCTAAATTTGTCTCAAAAAATTAGTTACACATTTTAACTTTTGGAACGTCTTTTACCCCTAGTTTTGGTCACTTATTTTATTTGCCCTCATTGTTATGGGTACGGTGGTATGATTTTTCTAAAGTTAAAAGACGAAAGTTATGGTAGCTTATTATATATTTTCTTATTAGGGTGAAAATGAAATATAAATTGAGGGCTAGTTCTTAGTTGCATGCGAATTGAGATAAATAAGAATATTTCATGAATTAAAATATCTCATCATATTAGTTATCCATCTTTCAAATCATAAGCACGTGAATTTATGATCTCTCCATTAAATTATGCATTTTGTGTATATATTTTCTAAAATTGGTATAATATTATCTATTGACGCTCATATCATATTAAAGACTAAATGGTGCAATTTATTGAAAGGTGAGTTTTTTTTACCTAAACGATTAGAGAATTTGCACTTCATACAATTTTTTTTTCTGTTCTTGTTTCTCAGTGGTGCACCCATATTTTAGCGATCATGAACTAATCTCTAAATCAATTAAACACAGGATAAAAAAATCCTGCACATTTTATCTCATTAGATTGCTATCTTATCCCACATACTAAACGAGTCGCAATGAGTGTAGACATGAAAGGGATTAAGAGAAGACAATAAAGAAACCTAATACACGCAAAGGATGTTTGATATTTCATTTCAACCTAACTCACATGACGATTAAAACAATACTTTTAATTGTAGTGAATAAATAAAATCTCCTCAATCATATACAAAAACAAATATTGTAGTAAAATCTCTTCACTCTTAACTAAAGGATTCCAATAAAAACTCGTCTCTCTCTTTATTAGGCTTACGAGGCATGAATACGAATTAGTTGAGACCCCAAAAGGCGTACAAACAAAATAGCCATGATAACAAAACAATTATTCCTCCATGCAAACTTTGGAGGATCAAAAACATTTGTATTATCCAACAAATGAAAATAAAAGAAAATAACTATTTACATCACTAATACTAAGTGAAAATAGTAACTTTCTAATGACTTTTCATTCTAAGAATTTTATTCAGTTTTTCATTTACAGAACCAAAAATAGGATATGGTCGATAATTAAAGTAAGCAGCAGAAGCAATGTATATACAAGAGAAAAGTACATAAATTTTTCCCCATAGAGATGAATAAAATGTAAAGAATATAAATATACCAGTAATAGCCATTACTAATACTAGATTAGTCAAGCATTTTGCTGTTGATAGTTCTTCTTCTGTTCCTTCATTTGGGAAATGACCATTAGCAATGAAATCAAATAGTAATCGATCTTTGTAGTCGAACGTCTCCATCAACCATTTAGAGACCTCTTTTTCAAATTCTGGGATTTTATCAAGAGGAATTCGTCGAACATGAATGTGTACTTCTGAAGGATCAACACCAAATGCATTGTCCAAAAACGTCGGACACTGATTTTTGTATGCAATGGTCACATCATAAACTGCAGATTCAGTAAATTGGACAGTATGATTGTTTGAATAAAAAGGAGAAAAATTATACCATATGAAGACCAAGAACAGATAAATAAGTCAGAAAACGACTATAATAGTAAAGTTACAATCTTTTTTGCCAGAACTTAGTCTTAAACAAGTTGGGGTCAGCTATATGAATCCTCACTATTCCACTTAAGCTAGATTCATATAGCTGAGACTAACTTACTTGGACTGAGTCGTAGTTGTTGAGGCAAAAAGAGTTCTTCTATACTAGTGTGTTAAGAGTAGTGACACGATAGGTTACAAACATTTCTGCCAAGCTAAAATAATTGGTTTGTGTGACATTCTCAGAAAGTACTAATGCACTTAACGCACTATAACAATAAAGTCAAAGAACTAGTTTTGTCACATTAAAGTTAACTAGTTTCAATCTCAAATGCGACAGGGGCAACAAAAATGGAGCAAAAACAAGTATCTATTGAACATGGTAAAAAGATAGAACCTGCATCCAAAGAGCTCCGTAATATTTCCAAGCAGGCATAAAAGCCTTTTGTCTTAGGTAGCAGCACATTTTTTAGAACAGGTAATCCATTCTGGCTGGCAAACTTTTGGCTTGCTTTGCACTTCTCGTCACTGAATGTAAAGAAAAATTACAATTCAAAGATAAATTAGAAGTAATGCAAGCGTAAATTCAATAGTTGAGGTCCATTGGGAGAAACAGACAAGAATACAAGACCCAAAGGACCAAAAAAACAAAAGAAATGCGTAAGATAAACCTGCCTATAATCTGTTCCTTCAGGGAAAACAGTTAGCCACAATGGATCCTGAGGATTGGTAAAAGTCGAAAGTGTTCCTTTTATCACCGGTTCATCTACTATCCAGTCTCTCTCCAGTGGAATGAATTCTAACACATAGAATCCCCAGCCAAAGACTGGCAATTTCATCAAACTTTTCTTGAGTAGATACTTGATGTGGCCCAAGCACCCTTTCCTATATGCAAGATTCCACACGTACATCCAATCTACCTCTGTTCTGTGGTTGGCGATCAGCAGTACACGTTCTCTTGGCGGAACTCTATCTCCAGAAAATACCACCTTGGTTTCATTTACTTTTTCGAATAGGAATGGCCACAATCCAAGCCAAAGACCAAACAGAAGCGCAACAACTTTCCTACTATAAAGCGTACTGAAGAGGCGCAAGAGTACAGCTGCCACAGGCACGAAATAGATCAAGAAAACAAATGCAGTTGAAAGAAGAACTGATAAACATATCACACCCCTTATAATTCTAAAAGGAGTCAGAGGAAAGTGTTTTGATTTCATAGCAGAAGCAGGGGTCTCTTGTAATTCCATCCTGCTTTGGTTCGGCACTCAAGGCGACTATGTCATACTACTAAAGACCTGCGCTTGGTAAAGTCTTCAAGATGAACTCACAATATGTTTACCTTCAATCACTAATAAAGGGGGTCCATCGAGTGCGGCCCCACGTCAATGGAGTGCTACAATTCTTTGAATTGATATCTGCAGTAAGACAACAGAAAAGACCTATCAGAACAGTGTCATCAATTTAAGTTAGATAGGTGATTGCCAAAGTTTCAGAAAGTGATTAGGACACCAAGAGTCTGCTGGAATGGTGTTTAGCTAACTATTAGGATCATAGCAAATCCAGAAAGAATATTACAATAGTACAGGACGCTATATATAGTTAAACGTTTCCAAGTCGAGAATCCATTTAGAAGATCATTGATTATACCTTCCGTGAGACAATAAGGAAAATGGAATAACTTGAGCCAAGACTTCTAACAACTTACATTGATGACTCGTACATGTACAACTTATCTCTGAGGTGATTCTTAGGAAATTAGTGTGCCAAATCACAGCCAACATACTAATACACATTCTTTATCCATATAAGCCCAAAACGACATTCTGCTTTCTTACACATCCCTAACAGTAAATACTACACCAAATTATAAGCACACATTTTCTATACATTCTATAAAAGAAACTAAGCCTACTAACATTCACTACCCTTTATTAGCCTTTGTACATTAGCAACATGTATGTTTAGGTTGATAGCAGAATTTTAGGCATTTGTCGAGTACATGTACTGTTATTACGCCAATGAATCATTCCTATCTTGGACAACAACACACATACTCAACACTTCTTCTGTCAACAATCCCAACACAACATGAGTAATTATGACACTCAGCAGGCAAATACAGTTTAATGTTGATGCAGATGACATATTAAAAAACAACGTAAAAGGGTAGCCCTGCACAAAACATCCCCCAAGAAGTGTGATGTACACAATCATTACTCAGTTAAAGACCACAACACCAAAAGGAATTACATTATCCCCCTAATGTAAGGGTTTTGTTAGTTACGTATAATAGATCATACAAAAACAAACTTTACAATTGCTCTAAGATTCAAAAACAATCTAATCCCCCTAATTTATTTCCTTCCATTGACCTCCATTTTCTAGGGCACAACAAAGTATAACTTCCCTCAACACAATTCAATTATTAGTCTTATATCTAACATGAAAATTCTTTTATTTTTCTTCAGGAATTAAGATTCGCATATACTCTACCCTCCCGAGAATCTACTCCATCAGATTAGATTACACCAGGTATGTTGTTTATCATACAATTTTCAGTAATTAAAGCAAAAATCACATTAAAAAAAACAGATCTTTGCACATATATATGAAAAAATAAAATTGCATACCTAAAATTGAATGAATTCAGAATTGGAAAGGGGTGTAATGAAAAGATAATAGTTGAGATGAAGGGAATAAAACAGTAAGAGAAGACTTTTTCAGCGTAAAATATATTTCCGATTTCGAAAAAGAAACAGAGGTGACAGATATCCCGCGGAATAATGGAGTTTGTTAAAGGTGGACAGACGACCAAACAGTGGTGATTGTGGTTGGCAAGATCCGTATAATTCTCACGTTTATCTTAATCATTATAAACTAAAATCCTACCTGGAATATTCTTCTTTAAGCATACTCAATTTATGGTCCCATTTCACTACAAATATATTTAGGAAAATTGAAGTGGTAACTATATTAAGTTGTAGAAAAAAAAAGTAATTAGAATTTGGGCTAAATTATAGTATGTGAGAATTTTTAAATAAAAGCATTTATTAGTTATTATATATATATATTAAATATAATTTTTATTCGAGTTTTTTCTATGAATTTACTTTCAATTATAAGTAATAATTAGAGTTTTTTTAACCTAAATTAATGATATTTTCTGTTTTTTTTTTCAAAATTAATTATGTTCTTTGTCATGGATTATATGAAATAATTTCATTATAAAATAATGATATAAACTTATGAGTATTTTTTTAATGATTATTAGAACTTACGAGTATAAATTATATTTTTAAAAAATATTCAAAATTTATAATCGAAACATAATGAAGCTTTACTAAAAAATAACTTACCAATAATATTTTAAAAAATATACAGTGAAACGCTAACTTTTTTTTAAAAAACTATAAATTTAATATTGTCACGCCGGCAGCTATACATGGCTATTAAGAATAATTCAACTAATTAGTGTTCACATTATAAAAACACGTATTAACTTTAATTTTCACCAATAAATTCATTAATCCTCTCTTCATTTTTATTTAGTTATCGCCATTTTACCTATGACAAATGTAGGATTCTCAGGAAAGGTGACAATGATTGTAGTAAAAAAAATTAATTATGAACTAACAAGGCTTAAATACACGACCTCAAAGAATTTTTGCAACACTTAACTATTATATCAAGTCTTTTACTTTTTCAAGAGATGTTAATACTTTTATATATATTCATATCAAATTAATATGTAACCTCCATATACAATGTAATTTTTTATCATCAATCAATGCGTGGCTCTGCCCCTTCATTTTAGGTTTCATATGCTCCTTAAATGAACATGAATTAATTTATTCTGATTAGTTAATTTGATCAATTAATATAAATAAATTACTTAATTTCAAATTTATACTTGCAAATCATGTAACTCTCAAGGGTAAAATAAGAAGAATAACGCATTTACTCATTGATTTTATGAAATAACAAGTATTAAAAACATTAATAAAAACAACGTATAAATAGAAACAAATGGAGTAATAATGTTCGCATTCTTCGAATACATTGTATAAATATTCTCGAAACCTCTTATTAAAATGAGATGTGCATTTAAATACATTACTTTTTTTTCTTAAATTTTACAATATCAATTAATTATACACAACTTGGTAGAGTAATAAAATACAACACACAAAAGAGATAAAAACAAAATAAGCATATTGAGTTTTCTTGTTGCGCATCCCGCGTCCCACCGCCGGTTTGAATTCGCATCGCATATAGCCAATTTCATTCGTCACGTCATTTTATGAGACGATTTATATTCATATTATGTAAAGAAATCAATTTCATTCACGACATTAATTGTTTAACGTTTCCTCTTCAGAAAAGAACATGCCTTAGAACCTATGTGACGATCCTAAAGCACTCATTAAGCGAGGGTAAGTGCTTGACACGTTTTGACCCTCACTTCAGGGCCGTAGGATAGACTGGTGCTTAGATGTGTGACTCACAGAAGAAAGAAGATAGAAACTTAAAAGAGGAGAAAGAAGAATCTAATCTCATATAATTATGTAAACATATATAGATCATGGGAATACTTGCATTACATATCGGTCTTTTACATTTTCTGCTTTACCAGTATTATTAAAACACTATCAAAATTCACTCGTTTGATGGAAATATCTAGTTGATGCCATAATTGCTGAATGCATAGCTACTCTCTTATTTCTCTACATAACTGTCCTCACTGTTATTGGCTACCAAAGCCAGAGTTCCACTGACCAACTTAATGGCACTCATAATAGAAGAGAGGAGAGAGGAACAAGAAGTAGAATTAGCGGCTCGATAAGAAGGAATTTGTTGAAGCACTATATTAGTTGAAGAGTATGAATGTGAAATCGATCATTGTTTTCGAGAGTCAATACACCTGGTGATAAGTTTGGCAAACATGAGACGAGTCAATCCATGTTTTCAACTCCCATGACAATCTTCCCAGTCAGGTGGGATATAAAAAAGAACAAGTATTCACTATGATTCTCCATAGATAGCAAATGTATGAGCTCTAAATTATGTTTATTATCATTTTTTTGCAAGAGAATGTACAAAGAAAACAGAAAAAATTAACCTATTCTATCAATTGACTTGTTTAAGTTGGTTGAACTCAATTCCCTTTGTTGGAGAAAGGAATGAATGTCTTGCCCCCCATATATGGACGTAGAACTCGAGGAATCTCCACTCCGTCCTCCCTTTGGTAGTTCTCAAGTATACAACACATAGTCCTCTCTGTCGCGGTAAGGGTGGAGTTCAATAGATGCACATACTTCTTCCCTTGATCATTACCCTTGTGTCCAAACCGAATTTCTAATTTCCTAGACTGATAGTCTGTGCAGTTTGAGCATGACACAAGCTCTCTATAAGTTGATGATGCAGGGTACCACCCTTCCAAATCGTACTTCTTTGCTGCTGCATCATTGAGTGCGCCAGATACAACAGCCACAATTTGGTAAGGAAGCTCTAGCTGTGAAAATAAAAAGATATAACAGTGAGTGAGAGGAAGATAATGATTGATGTTCATCCATTAGATCTACCTGCTGAAAGAATTCCTCCGAATTTTTAATCATCTCCTCATGCATTTCCCACGAGTCATTGCCATTTGGACTAGTTAAACAAAACTGTTCCACTTTCTCAAACTGGTGGACTCTAAAAATTCCAAGTGTATCGCGACCATGAGAGCCAGCTTCCCTGCGGAAGCATGAAGAATATCCAGCATACCTGGTGGACGACGACATAGATTAGTTCGTCCATAAAAGCTAACTGACTGGCAATAGTTGGTGCCATTACATTAATATCAATACCTTAACGGAAGTTGGGAAGGATGAATCCAATCATTCAAATGATAAGCACACAGAGGTTGTTCAGCAGTGGCAATAAGATATTTGTCATCTCCGTCACCAGTCACCTATCAATGGATAAATGAGGTATATATATATGTCTTGCCATCAATAATTTTAAATAGGAAGCATTCGATATACCTTGTAAAGTTCTTCATCAAACTGAGCTAATTGAGCACACTTTGCCATAATATCTTTCCTCATGAAGAAGGGAGTTTGCAATGGAGTATATCCCCTATTCTCCAAGAAATCAAGTGCAAAATTAATCAACGCTTGATTAAGACGTACACCACCTCCTTTCAGATAGTAACCTCTTCCTCCAGCCACATTCGCACCTATAGAATCAACCAACAATATAATCAACCAACATATCTGAGGCTTTGTGAAATTGAATATTCAACTTAATTTGAAGAATTCGGTTTACCCTTTGTTATATCTGCTATTCCAAGCGTTTTGACGAGATCAACATGACTTTTAAGACCCTTTTCAGTCCGCTTATCTCCCCAGGTCCGAACTATAACATTATTTGCCTTAAAAAAAAAAAATATGAATATTATGTGACTACAAAACAGCAAAATGGATATACATATATATACACACACCATACCTCATCATTACTAACTGGGACTGAATGGTGCACAATATTACCAACGATTTCTAACGTTGAATACAAAGTGGTTCGAGCCTCTTGTACTTGTGTCTCTTTTATTTCAATTAATTGCTTCTTCTCTGCAGCCTCTTCAATTTTTTGACTCGAATCCTCACCACACTATCAATGAAGATTCAGTTTTCGAGCACGAAAATTAAGATTAAAAAAATGTAAAAGAAGAGTCTCACTCACGTTTTTTAGCTTGCCAACTTCTTTGGTGATCCGTTTGAAATCTTTTCGCAAATTATCAAGTTCGAACTGTCCTGAAATATTCAATAATAAAAAAACTCATGTATTTACAATTATATTCTCAAAATTTTCGAAAGAATAGTCTAAATTACATACGTTGACGCCATTGTTTGTCAAGTTGAATAACTTCATCTACAACATCGACATTAGCAAATCGACGACGTTGAGACTCACGAACAATTTCAGGATGATTTCTAAAAAGATTTATATCTAACATATTTTAAAGTTTTTATGTTTATACAAAGAGACAAAATTTTGATTTCTGCAATGACGGCTTATAAGGTTTAAATTTATGGAGAAGTTCCTTTACCTTTTATATTTATATATGAATAATAATTAATGGTTTTTAACTTAAAAAGGGAAAAATACTCTATTTTTAATACCTAAAATTTTTACTTAAAAAAGGAAAAATAACGGTATAACAATAATTATTATATTATATTCTTATTACTTTTATTTTTAAATTGTATTTTAAAACAGGAAATCTAAAATAGTTAGGTTACATTTTTTCTAATTCCTTTTTGTTTATACAAATTTAAATGAATTTTAAATTTATTTTTAAAATTTTGTAGTGCTGACGTGTGACACTTTTTCCTTTTCCTATTATATATAGAAGTATTATTAAACAACAGCCTTATATATTAAAATCTTATCTCAAAATAGAGAATTTTAAAATTAAAATAAATAAATGATTTTCGTGAAAACTAATTAGCAATTTAAATTCCTTCTTATCCGCATTATTATTATTATTATTACTATAATATTATATTCTTATTATTATTATTTAATAATTTTACCTTTTATTTTTAAATTGTATTTTAAAACAGGAAATTTAAAGGCTACATTGGCCCAAAAGTCTTTCCATGAACAGATTTAGTACGGTTGGTACAAAGTTCATTCAAAAAGCCCATCATTCCAAGTTTCAAAGGCTGCACAATTAGCCCAAAGGTTTGTGCTAATATTTTTGAACACTAAATACGTTTTTAGAGACGATCCTTTTTTATTTATAGTATTCGAAAAATGTCCACTTTGAAGCTGGACCTTCTATAATGTAACAATTTTTACGATATCGATACCAGTAGAACTAATGAAGCAAATATCAAGTAGAATAGTTAAGATCAGACACAAGCTAGTTACCGTATATGTATATATATATATACATGTATAACTAATAGCTCCAATAAAAGATCTTATCCATATCAATTTCATCATACATACCTAGGCAAAGGTTATTGTCATTGGAACTTTACTTGTATATATGAGTGACAATTTCCACTAGGAGGCCATTACTGTCTTTTTATGCACATGGGCTGCTCATGTCACATACCCAAAAGTAGTTACTTTCAATTATTTCCAGCACTTACAAGAATTATTATTATCCACTTAATTTGTTGGTGTCCCAATTTTCAATCATCTTGTGTCATCTAATGGGCTAAAGGTGTACTTGAAAACTGAAAGGACAAATGAAGTAACTAAGAATACACAAAATTTAGGTATATACTAAATAAAATGCGATAAGTTTAATAAAGAATGTTAATGTCCTTATCGACATTAATTAGTTGTCATTGAATCTAATGTCGTCAATGGCTTTAGATACATATATACAAAGATTGCTAATTGATACTAGAAATAAATATTTATTGACAATTAAATTATTATCGTTAAAGATCATTTTGAGTATAGTGCATTCATTGTTTGGAATTTGTAGTGAAGCCTAAACTGAGAGCAAGATTTATTCAGGAATGACACTCTCAATAAATTTTTCCTTTACTCAAACTCAAATTTGAGATTTTTTATTAAAAGCAAAACAATTCCGCGTTACAAACTCAAATGTAAACGCGTTTTTTTCTTTTTAGGTCTACTTTTCTTTCGAAAAGTCCCAAAAAGGCATAAAGAGTGTCAGAGAGTGGAGACTCTGAAATAATGAATACAAAATTACAGCAAGTTGAAATTCATGCAACAAGATATTTTGATTTAAAGAGAATTGGGGTAGAAATTAATTAATGTGTGAATTATAATGAAAGAGATTTAAATAGTCCTTTTGTTTAAAATTATTCGTTATGTTTCTCTTTTAATCATATTTTAGAAAATAAAATGATGAGTTTAATAGTTAAACTCGATAACTTAAATTTGTAAAATTAAAATTTTAGATTCGATTCTACTTTCTTTTTTATTTATTATTATGAGCCATGTGATTGGGTGTATGTAATAAATGACTTGTGGGAGACTTGGAGTTATATTCATAGTATACATGCCCTAAATTAAATGACAAGTGAGGAAGGGAAACTAATCAAACGTAATTGTATTTGTCAATTTATGAATGTGAACATGCACAATATGGCTAAGTTTTTTCTACATACGTATATTAAGCATGGAGACCAAGTCGAAACCATGTGCTCGATACACGTATATATGTCTAGTTATGTAGTATCTGCATTTTGATACGTTCAAATTCAATTAAAATTAGGGTAAATAAATAGTCAAATTGATGCATGTCAAAATCTTGTTAGAAAATCATTTTTATTATTAAGGAATTTAATTTCCTAAAGAAAATATTTTTCTACATTTTTTTTGATCAATCCAACAGAGAATAATCAAAAATCTTTGTATCGAACGTACCTTTAGTGATTTAAAAAATGGAAGGTACCTGATATTTTTGGAGGGTATAGGGTAGAAGCTTTGTTAGGGTGTCACGTCTTTAACATACAAATATTTTTGGTAAAATAATATCAGACTCTTCAATTAATACACATTGGTTTATAATAGTTCTAGGTACATTAATCTTGCAATTAAAGCTACGAGATTTCAGTACATATAGTAACTTACATAAATGACTAAGACACTACTTGAAATGAATTTTGTTTTCGTTTAACGAAAAAGGTATAGGTGGATTCAGAATTTTATTTGAATGGAATCCCCGGTGTCATGGGGCTTAATAATCATGTGCAAATTTGAATAATTAATTAGATGGGATTAGTATGTAGGTTTCGAATGTCAAATGTCTAAAGTATATTTTGAAAGAGCTTGAAATCCAACTTTCAATTTCAACCCGAGATCTAACCTCTACCCGAGTCGAAATCATGGTTGGAGTCAGGTCGAAAGTACGATTCAGGTTTAGGGTTTAAGTCTTGGATTGGGGTTTAAAGTCGGTTTCAACTCGAAATCAATTCGTATATCAAGGTCTGAGGTCAAGATCAAGCTCACATTCAAATTCCGAATTAAGAATTTGAATCAGTGTCAGGAATCGATTTCTAAATTGAGGATTCGAATTTGAATTTATATATATCGAGTAACTTCTATTAGGCCCCTAGTTTGGATCACGAATCAAGTCTTCATGAATCAAGATCGAAAATCAAATTTTAAAAAACCTACAAATCTAATTTGAAATCTCCATATTATTAATATCATGCAAAATAATTTCCTCATATATATATATATAGTAAAGTAGGGGGATTGGACATGATAGGGACCCATGCCATTCTGACATACAAAAGAAAACAAAGTCTTAGTTCAAAGTTATTTGTGTACATAGAATGTGAACGAGGTACAATAACATCATGATATTTTTAATTTTTGAAACTTCTAAGAATTTTCACATTTTTTTTAGCCACATGGGTGTAATGACTAATAATATGTAACTCCATTTAATATGCTAGTACCCCTAAGTTGAATAATATAACTATTCATTCTGACATATAGGAATTCAATGAATGATGGAAAATGCATGTCTATTTTCTTGTGAGATATTTAAAATTTTAATTGCCTGGTATATAAAATTCGATTATTTCAAATTCATGAAATCAAGTTATTTATAGTTAAACCTTTATATGTGATATTGATAATTTTTACACAGAATCATATATTCGTATAGTATAATAAGAGGTTAAATTCTTTATTTTCGTGTCGATTTCATCCAATAATGTGATTGTATAGATTGAGTAGTGATAAGTTAAAAGGAAAAAAGGTCTGAGAAATACTTTAACTTTGGCTAAAATTGTTATTACGATACCAAGCATTACGAATGACCTTTCATCCCTGCACTATTTCGTAGTGTATTTTAAAGGCATATATGTGCCCACATGAATACATTATTATTTACAATTGTGTAATATTTGTTATATCCACAGAGTACATATATACATTGAAAATATATAATTAAACAGTACAAAGATAAAAGGTCATTTTAAAAATTTTGATATCGTTAGAGCAATTTCGATTAAAATTCAAACATATTTCAAATCGTTTTTCCTAAATTAAATTAACGTTCTCCACCAGAAATTAAACTATAAATATGTATAAAAATTATTATTATGTGCATATTTTTCACGTGAAGCGTTTAAGACCACTTAAATATTACAAACCAATGAACGTGAATGTAAAAGAATATAGCTTTGCTTGTGTCTATAATTAGAATGGACCAGCATGTGGTAACCACGTGCCAATGGTCCAACAATAAGTCTTGCTGACCTTTTTTGACTTTTTAGTTACATACATAAAAAAAAGATGTTTTTTTTTTTACTATACAGAATTTTTTAAAACTCTTATGTAAAAAAAATATGTTTTTCTTTAACACAAATGTAATTTTATTTTTTTTAAAAAAATATTGTAAAGCTGAAGGTTAGGTCAAAATTCATTTTCATTGTGTTTAGTGTGTTTTTAAGCAAAGTAAGTTGCTTATAC
This sequence comes from Solanum lycopersicum, assembly GCF_036512215.1. Taxonomy (NCBI): domain Eukaryota; kingdom Viridiplantae; phylum Streptophyta; class Magnoliopsida; order Solanales; family Solanaceae; genus Solanum; species Solanum lycopersicum. Next base: position 66,049,103 of record NC_090803.1, on the reverse strand, counting down.
TGAATTTGGAAAATTTTAAATCGTAGTTGAAATGTCATTTTTTAGAAACTTTGAAAAATTAATCAGTCTATTTTCAAAAGCTACTTATTTATATTTATTTATAGGAACATGGTTGTTTTCACTATATGGCGTCATGTCAACATACAAATATATGTATATTTTGGTACAATCTTTACTCTTCAATAATCTATGATGTTTTATTGAAATTCTATAATAATGATTATTTATTTTTTTAATGGTAAGAATGCTATCATAAATAAAAAACATACTAATAGTTGTATTCGTTGTCTTGAAATAAATCGAATGAATCGTCCTAATAATTCAAAAGTTTTGTTTAATAGCATTACTATTCGGATCATAGTAATTTGTATGTATCCTTGATTTAAATTTTAAATCGAATAATAAATTAGTCGAGAATTCTTTTTATTTGTTTGTTTTAAAATCTACAATGCACATTCAACTTTGCTGGTGTGAACTAGTATTCGTGTTACAAGTTCTAAACTCGATAGCTAACGTAAAATTAATTATTTTATACATAATAAAATCGTCCCTGATATAATTTTAAACAATTCTCTCTTTACGAGAGCTTAAAGGCATAATATCGGTTTCTTTATGTTCAATGCTAGTATTTACTTATATAGATAAAAATTTACGTGCGGGGTTTTAAACATTATTTTACATAAATCATGCGTAATTTTTTGTTGATATAAAAGTGAGAGTGAGAATGATATAGTGATGTATTTATATTATTTTCTTTACGTCTTTGCTTCCCTTAATCCTCCAATAAGCGAGGGGCAGAGCTACTTTGTTGTCACGGTGTTCAATTATGCAATTTCTGAATACATTTCATGAAGTATTTGGTTTCACCACGGTTAACAAGTATCAATAAGGGTTGAGATGAAGTGTCAAATACTCCTTCATCATTAGCTAACGATTTTGGGTTCGAGTTTTCTTAGATAGGAAGTTTTTTTTATTAGAGAGCGTTTTACCCCTAATATAGGACTTTTCAACATGAATTTGAATATTGTTAAGCTTCAATATGGATAACGAACCAAGGGAAAAATTAAAATGAAAAATTCCCCTAACAAGGAGAAAGAAACATAGGATTGATTGCAAATGTAAAACGATCTTATCTTAACTAGTAGATAGCTTATATTTTTTACGTACAAATGAACAGAATCCATAATGTGTGACAACTTGATTATTGAGAGTATTTAATGAATAGATGAACAAACATAATCTACATAAATAGTACTAATTAATGAGTTCATTAAATTCATTTTACATTTTGGTCCCCTTAACCCTATTTGTCCTCAAATGATTTATTTAAAGCTCTATGAAGAATGGGGAATTCTTATATGTCTTGTTCTAGTATGAAATCAACCAACTCCCTTTGACTTTTTTCTTATTATGTAAAAGTTTAACTTTATTGTGAAAAAAGAAAAAAAAAGGTTTACATTCAATATCTACACAAAAATTAATAAATATACACAAAAATTAATAAATATACGGAGAATCTTAGTAGCTCAGTAATTAAGTTAACTTAACTTTGATATTGATGAAGAATCGATTCAGAGAAAGAGATACTAAAGGTGAATTCTCAAGTCATATTATATAGCCCCATAAGTCGATAATACTTCTCGATAGTAGGTGGTACGCTAATCCCTATTTTGTAATTTTTTTTTTTCATTTCTCCTCTTAATACCCGAAAAGTACTAATTAAACTAATAAATATAAGCGTAGAGAGCCTTTGATTTTACCCCTACATGACCTAAAAATGAGTACTTATATCTTCAAGACACTTAATTTTTTTCTTTTTAGGTTCTATAATTAGTTAAACACCATTATTTTAAATAAAAACAGACAAAACATATATTAATACCTAAATTACATTTAATGTCAACAAATATATAAGTTAGTAACCGCATTTGTATTTTTGCAATTACGTACTCACTAAAAAATTTCTTCTATGTCTTTCTCTCTCTCCCCCCCCCCCCCCAACACTTTACCTCTATGTAATAAATACTTTTTATCCGTGTTTCATATTATTTATCAAATCTTTTTCTTACATATTTTTTCAACAAATCATAAATAATATGAAAATTATCTTATATATTTCGTTGTGAATTTTTAATACTTTTTCTTACAATATTTGTAGTTTAAAAAAAATAATTAGTGAAATTTTAATTAATTATACTTTAATTTTATATATTAATAAACAATTTTTTTAAAAAAATTTAATAATATGAACATATAATATATGACGAGTAGCGTCCTTATTTTTTTAAAAATAAATAAGATAAACGTGTAATATAAAATTAGAAGAATGTTTATTATTTTAATAAATAACGTAAATAAGTAATATGTAACGAGAAAAATTCCTCGTTCTTTGGTAAATAATGTGGACTCGTACTCGTTCTTTGGTAAATAATGTGGACTGGTAATATGTAACGAGGAGAGTACTACACTTTTTTTTTTAATTCCCAAAAAATTATATCTTATGTTGTTTGTCATGGTTTCTATTTTTAAAATTAAATTATTCTTTTTGTTCAGTATTATTTGACCTGGTTTCCATTTTTAGAGTTAAATTATAAAAATTTTGACTAACATTTTAAGACGTATTTTTTCCATCATATTAATATACAAAAAATTATCATTTATAGTACTTTTCGTATAGTTTTAGTATATTTAATTTTTTTGTTTAAAATATCGAATTATTGTGATTCAATTTACGTTTAAAAATTAGTCAAATTTACTTTCAATAAGCGCAACATGACAAACAATTCCGGACAAATGGAGTATAAAAAATTTGACTAACATTTTAAGATGTAATTTTTCATCATATTAATATGTAAAAGATTGTAATTTATAATAATTTTCATATAGTTTTAAAATATTTGTTTATTTTTTTCAAAATATCAAATTAATATAATCTAATTTAACTTTAAAAATTAATCAAATTAACTTTTGAAAACCAAATGTAACAAACAATTTTGAACGGATGAATTACTTCAAATTCAAATTAATTCCCCCTACCCCTACCCCTACCCCTACCCCCCTAACCCACCCCACCTAAAACCCAATGAAATAAATATGCCTCTCTTCTCATTCTCCCAACTCTTAAAACATCACTCCCCCACATGAAGCCACAAAGACAGCTCCCCTTGTTATTTATTTTCTTCTACTTTTTCATCACCACCACCGCCGCCGCTGCGCCACCGCAACAGTTCAGAGAAGCGCCTGAATTCTACAACTCAGCTGAATGTCCTTCAATTGAAAATACCCATGAATTAATTTGCTCCGATGAAGCTGTTCATGCAGCAATGACACTCGATTCCGCTTATATCCGTGGATCAATGGCGGCTATTCTCTCAATTCTTCAACATTCTTCTTGCCCACAGAACATAATTTTTCACTTCGTTGCTTCCGCATCCGCAGACGCGTCACGTCTACGCGCCACCATTTTAGCTTCATTTCCTTATTTGAAATTCGAAGTTTATCGATTCGACGATTCCTCTGTTTCCGGTTTAATTTCAACTTCTATTCGTTCAGCTCTCGATTGCCCTTTGAACTATGCGAGAAGTTATTTAGCTAATATTTTACCTTTATGTGTTCGGAAAGTTGTGTATTTGGATTCCGATTTGGTTTTAGTTGACGATATTGCGAAGCTATCAGAAACTCCACTTGGGGAAGATCATATACTTGCTGCTCCTGAATACTGTAATGCGAATTTCACTTCGTATTTTACTCCGACTTTCTGGTCCAACCCATCTCTATCTCTTACATTTGCGGATCGGAAAGCTTGTTATTTCAATACAGGGGTAATGGTAATCGATCTCGATCGATGGAGAAATGGGGATTATACAAGGAAGATTGAAGAATGGATGGAATTACAAAAACGTATGAGAATTTACGAATTGGGTTCGTTACCGCCGTTTTTACTTGTGTTCGCCGGTAATATAGCTCCGGTAGATCATAAATGGAATCAACATGGACTTGGTGGAGACAATTTTCGAGGACTCTGTAGAGATTTACATCCGGGTCCGGTAAGTTTACTGCATTGGAGTGGAAAAGGAAAACCTTGGGCTCGGCTTGATGCTAATCGGCCATGTCCGTTAGATGCTCTTTGGGCTCCTTATGATCTGTTAAAACCTCCATTTTCGTTCGATTCTTGAAGATGGAGATTCGAAAAAATTTTAAGTTTTGTATGAACAATTCAACAATGGTGGAAAAAATGAAATTAAATCGAGATAACTGTAAAGAATTCGGTGAAGAAGATGATGATGAACAAGTTGGATTTTGAAAGAAAAAAAAAACAGAGGATGAAAGTTTTTAAGATCCAATAATTCAAAATTAATGGAGAGGATTAAAAAAAATTATAATTCATTTTTCTCTTTTTTAAAAAATAAAATTTACAATATATTTCTGTTTTTTTTTTCTTCTGAATGATGTATGTATTTTTGAGTTGTATATTGTACAGGAGGAGTTAAATTTTTTTTGGCTTCTTAGATGATATTTTTTTTTTCTCAATTCCAATTAACAAATATTAGTTTTGTTTATTCTCTTTACTATTTAATCGTGCTATTAGTTGTATTTTTTTTGTATTTACTTGTTATTTGAAGTTGGTTATTATTTGTGTGTTTATTAGCTTTGATTATTATTGCACCTTGATATGATTTGGTTCTCTGTCGTATTTAGTTCGTGACTCTTTTATCTCATGTTTTTTTTTTGTTTTTGCTATTTTGGATTATTTTTTCTTCGGTTTGAAATTTATTGGTAACGATTTCTCTACTTTTAAGATAGTAATAAGTTCTACATATACTATAAGCTTACGTACCTTACTATTTGTAATTATATTTGAGTATGTTGTTATGTAATATTTTTGCTTATTAAATTGAGAGCGATTTTATTAATCTTTGAAATTATATTGAATTAAATTAATTTAATATTTTAAAATTATAAAAGTATATGAATGTACGATAAGTTCTTTCACAAGAACAAACTAATGTAAGATTATATTACGTGATAACTATGTACGATAAAAATATATCAAAATTTACGTGATTTGAATCGTGAAATAAATAGTGGTAGAGGGTGTATGAAGTTTCTCCTTAACACTTGCGATGACTTCTCGAATACCAAAGAGAGAAATATAAATGAAAAAGGTATATTTTAAGTTTAGGTTTATTAATTGTATACTTTGCTTTCCCGCAATTGTGTTCCCATTTTGAAAATGATTACTTCGATATTAAGGTATGTAAATTAATGGAATTTTGATAAGTACTTTAATTTATAATTAGCATAATAAATCACATTAAAGTATCTTCCAAGAAACCTAGTGTGATTGAGCCCAAAATAAGTGTAATTCATAATAATTTCTCACAGAAGTATTTGAAAAAAGGTTTTTGATTAAAGGTGTGAATACATATTGTAATGAAATTAGTTTCATTCAACATTTTATACATTCATGTAATTTGACCAATTTTTAATCCTCTCTCTTTTCAATGTCATTATTATTATACACGTACCATTAACTTATTACTTTTCTCCGTCCACAATTATTTGACAGATATACTAAAAATAGATGTCCAAAATTAATTGTCAATTTAAATTATGAAGAAACAATTAGTCATCTATTTCCAAATTTGCACCTAATGATAGTTTAGTTCATTTGAAAAGTTATGTAAACTTTTGATATTTTTAATGTAATACGGTTATATTAATCAAATTACACCTTATATTAAATTTTCCTTGAGGGATATGCATTATCTTAACATGACAAACAATTATGAACGGAGAAAGTAATAATAATAATAAAAAAAATTAAGTTATATACATATTGATTATTGAGAGGAGGTTCTAGTAAAGGAGCTGTAAGAGTCTAATTGACTGTAGTAGATTTTAAAGGAGGTAGAGGTAAACTAAAGAAAAACTTAACTTCATGTCGTATTTTCATTTACTGAGAACATAATCTTATATATGAAAGTCGATGATTATAAAGATAGTAAGACAGTAAATAACCGAATATTGAGTAGTATTTTTTGTGTGAGAGATAGGTTTAGTCTCACCTTCTCATAATATTCTCTTATTCAATTTTTACTACTACATATTACATTGCTATAGTCTTGCTGTTTATTTTATTGTTAATCCTGTTTTGATTACACCTTTTTTAAGTTTAATAGTGTATTAAAGTCGATCTTTTTATTCTTTTTTAAGTTTAATAGTGTATTAAAGCCGATCTTTTTATTTCATATAGGTAGAAATAAGATTTACGTATATTCTATCTTTTCAATATTCTACGTATGAAATTATGCTGAATACAATTATTGTTGCTCATATGTACCATAGTAGTTAATAAGTACGGAAAATTACTTATTGTTGGTCTAGCTTTAGGGTACTACTTATCAATGAATAATCTAAATAATATTTACACTATATCATACCAAATCCAAATGAAGACTTAGTCTTAGATATATTTACAGCAAATTAGTAGTGAATTAACAAATACTACAAGTAAAGAGAAGATACTTTAAAGCTGGCATGTGTTTTGATTTCAGAACCTTCTTTATTTTTATTATTTTTTAAAAATTTAAGTATCCAAAATATTTTTATAATTATTAAACTATATAGTATTAGCCGACTGCCAGCTAAATTTAAGTGTCTGATTGACTTTTTCCTATAATTGTTTATACCTTTTTCTCTTCCAATAGACTTTGGTATCACAAACCTAATGACATAAGTATTGTTTTTATTTTATGTTTTATAATAGAACACCATATTCTTTACTAATTATAATAATTAAAATGCATCCCTAATAAGGTTAAAAAAAAATGCTCATATTATTTCTAAAAAATAATGTAAACAAGTAAATCTTCATTTGATTTGGAATCCTATCTACTCCAAACTTTCATGTTTTCGACACATTTTTATTCTCTTAGGACCATTACAATTTTTCACATAACTAATAAATAATAACGTTTGATTCGAAATTTTTTAAAATTTTACCATATCAAATCATAACGAGTAGAAGATTATCTTTAAAAGAGTTCATCATCTATTATATATATACAAAAAGAAAAGACCTTTTATATATAGTAATATGATATATTTTTTAGCAAAATATTATATCTAACTGTCTAATCTATATAAATATATACATTTTGAGGGAGGGTACTATGGATTTATATACCATAAAAATTTACTCGTATCAAATGCTCATGTCAAATTTAACATGAATAATACACTTGTTGTACTACCTTTAATTATACTATATGTGTACTTACTTTCATAAGTAAAAGATCTATACTTCCTTCGTCGCAAAATAAATATTATTTTAATGCAATAAATAAATAAAAATCTTTAAAAGTGTCAGATTAATAATTCAAGACAAAATTTAGTACGTTATTTTAACTATATATATATACCCTTATACTCAATTTGATTTACTAGTGTCTAATTTTTAAAAATATTTATTAAATAAGGATAGTTTATTTAACTATATATTATTTTTTAATAACATGATTTTTGCTAAAATAATGCTTATTTTCGTACAAGAGAGTGATCGATATCCACATTAAAGTGCTATAAATTTAAACAAACACCACTTTGAATTTAACAAGACACAAATTCAAAACTTTTTATTAAAAATAAAAATTATTTATTAATTTATATCGAGATTTTATTTATACTAAAAATGAGAAGTAATTTAATTAAATAAAAAAGTTAACTGTCGGTGAGAATGAATTTAGGATGGACCAAAAGGAAACTTAAATAGTTGAAAAATCTAAAATATATTATATATAGATTCTATTTAATTTAAAGCATGATATCTGTAGACGTGAGAAACCAAAGACTTTTTAAGATCTAAAATATACATATAGCATGTACGGATTGTAGTTTGACAATGACACTCTCACATAGTCAAATTAAAATTATTCAAATTATTGTTAGGTGACGATGAAAAAAATAAAATCGTTTTTCTTGGGTGGAATTTTAACTAAAAGCTAAAGCTATGAACATAAATTTATGACTAATAAGGTTAACTTATATAGTATTGTTTGATTTAATATAAATAAAAAATTTAATAGTTAATTTAAATAGGTTAAAGAATATGTCAGATAAATTAAAACGGAAAATTATATTTTTAGTTTTGTCGTGCTTCGTACCACGTATAACGTACTAAATTTCGTTAGGAATAATGCCTACAACATCTATAACTTATCCTATAATCTTTTCACGCGTTTCTCTCTATATATATTATACTATTTATATAATTGTGACAAAAAATAAAATCAAGAGAAATCTTACTTGTTGAATTTTCAAATGTTGCAGTGATCTCTTGAACTAATTAAAATATTCTAACAACTTATATTTTTGAGAGGTTTATTGTCTATTTCGTTTTAATTTATTTGTCTAATTTTAATTTTGTATATAACATTTTAAAAAGTAAAAAATAGATTTTCAAACCTTATGACTTTAAACTAATGGTACATGGAATGTATCAATATATTTTTTTATCTCTTGAAATAACAACGAGTTATATTTATGATTTTAAAATATAACAAAAACAATAAGTAATTTATATTTCACATAGTTCGAAACAATTTTGATCTTTTTCCTATTAAATAAATGATTATAATATGTTACACCAAATAAAGAGTAGACTACATGTTTGAAGTCTACGTGCCCCTAGTGAGACACACTTTATTAGGTGCATTATATTTGGTTAGGTATAGAGGACTCAGAGAAAGTTTAAAAAAATATATATTTTACTTATTTGAAAAAAAAAGGAAAAAATTAATCTCGAATTTAAATCTTAAATATGTAAAAAGTTTTTTTTAAAATATTTTCCTCTTATCTAAATATTACTCAATATAAATTTAAATTAATCGATATTAACGAAAAATCATCTAAACCAATAAAGTAAATGAACGTGCACCCAAGAATCAATTGTTTAATTATTATATATCTACTGGTCCAAGTTAGTGCTATTCAATGAAGACCAATTGCTTAAAATATGCAAATTAAAGTAACTAATCAGTCAAACTGATTAAGTTACTTTTTAATACCTACACTTGGTTTAAATTAAGTTTACTGTTAAGATCCATAATCCATTATAAAGTTTAGATAAAGACTTTTTTTTAAAGTCAATTACGAGTTAATTTTAATACGTAAACTTGGTTTGATTGTATAAATAGTTTATTTTTCTAATTGTCATGCATGTGATAAGATTTACTTCATCATGATATAAATTTTTAGACAGTCAATAATAAAGATGGAACAAATTCAATGAGATCATTCATATATATAGTCGATCTTAAATTATTTGAATATACTAAGTATGATCAAATATAAATTTGATCTATTTGTCTATTTTTTTAAATTATTTGAATATACTAAGTATGATCAAATATAAATTTGATCTATTTGTCTATTTTTTCTAATTAATGCATGCTCAGAGTTATTGTGACTCATGACTTGTCTAGGATAAATCAATGGAAAATTAAATCATACTTAATACATGAATGGTGATTTTTCTATTAAAAATTAAAGTTCCCGATATGTATCATTTCTTATTCATCAACTAAATGAAAGCTTCATTGCTCCTTATTTTCTACTTTATTGACCTAGATCGTGATAAAGCGATAAATATTTTTTAAATTATAATTTTTGAATATACAATCGCCTTTGTTAAAAGGGTGATGTAGGACTTTCAGGCGTTCAATACAAATTTAAGTTTAATCGAATCCTAATATGAATATCAGACATGAGAAACCAGAATAAATAAAGCTTTAAGGTCAATCTCATAGTAGATGCCTCTCGCTTTAAGTCATAATATGATGCTTGTTGAAACTTTGCCTTTCACTTCTTACAAAAATTGACATTCTTGAAAAGGAATTGCAACCTAACTTGATTAACTTAGGTCTACTCTAAGTATATTATAATTAGTGTACTAACAAAAAATAATCAACAAATCCAAAAAGACAAAGAAAGGAATATTTACACAGATATACCCAAACAAATTTATTGTATATATACATAGATTATATACATATTTTACATGTGTTAGTTATTTTATCGTCAACTAAAAAGAAAGTTAATTATCTTCGTAGCTATTTATCATTCAATAATTGTAATTAATGAGTATGATAAAAAAATTAATATATTTATTCGTCTTAAAAGTTTCGAGTTCAAATCTTAAAATAAAAGAATAATCTGTCGAAGGATTCAAAGATCCTATTGACTCGGTTAATTCTCATGATGTGTATATATATATATATATTATACAAAAGCTGTCGGTTCAACTTTTATTTATTTTATTATCACTAATAATAATAATAATAAAGTAATCTTTTTACTATCAAAAGGATCAACAAGGAAGTCAAAATGATGATTCCCACGGTTTCAATCAATTACAATTAAATATTCCATCTGTGTCATTTGATGTGGTACACAATTGAATTATTGAAATGCTTACTTTTTCGAAATAAAATTTATATATCTAAAAGTTATATAAAGAGTATTATAATTATGAAATTAATAATATAAAAAGCATAACAAAAAATGGAATAATGATATAAAATGATAAATTAATAATATAAAATAAATATAGTAACCATCCTTTGATTTATTTGTGTTCCACAGCATACTATTTGTCAAACTCTCTCTTCCTTATATCCTCGCTCACCACTCTCCCTCTCTGCTCGCTTATTCCTATCACTCACCTCTCTCGCTTTATACAATAGAATTGTATAAATTATGTTTCTAATTATATAAAGCGAGAGAAAATTTTATAAACGCATGCAAATACATATATCTTCATCTTATACACTTATAATTATACAATACAAATATTTCTCTGCCCAAGTCTTCCTCGTTTTATACAAATTCAAATTTTATATAATATCTCTCTTTCTTATTTTATACAATTCGCTTCAATTGCATATGTATAACGAATTATACATATATAAGTTTGCTATGGAGCGCGATTATACAAACTTTACTATAACATATAAATATGAATTTTATGTTTGTTATACGTAAAAGTTGCTCTAAAAAAATTATGGTAAAAAAGAACTTGTTGACTTTAGGTATTTCATGATGTCATATAAATTGAGACAACGGAAAATGGTACTACTCACTGTCTTTTTTTATATTTTTACATTTTCCTCCCTCCTGAACATAGTAGAGTATTAACTTTAGGTATAAGTGTCGGTTATAATGTAATCATCACCACATTTATTTCCTTTATTTATTTCCCATTCGATATAAGGTATTTGAATTGGAGTATGACTAGCTTCAAATTCGTACCTACTGGTCATTGAGGTTTAAGTGCTCTCTAACAAAGACAACTCCGTAACTATGATTCAAATCCATTGATTAAGAATGTTGAACTACTTACCACACCACCGCAGTCATAACCATATGTTTTGACACTAGGTTTATCTTAACTCAAATAATAAAAGTGAAACCCAAACACTCATTATTCAAAGGGTAACATGGAAATTTATAAAATAACATGACAATGGAGTACCAAAATTGTCCAATTGTCTTTTTTGTTCCTTCACTTCCCCTAAATCCAGTTTGGAATTGATGTTATATAAAATGTCATATGCTTATTGAACTTATGAGAACATATACAATGAGAAATGAAAGTCAATTGAAGATTGCAACTTCATGTTTATTGATGGCAAAGTTACATCTACTTACACTCTGAAGATTATCACATATGGGGCAGGGCATACGCCCGACCTCCTCTTTTCGTAGAGCTTTATAAAACCGATGAACTGCGCCTGCTTACTTATGTGCCCGAAAGAGATCCAGAAACCTACAGACGGACATAATATTAAAACTATCTCCAGATTCAAGAAGCACTAGGCTCATTGTATATTTTGTCAACTTTGATTAATGAACTGAATATTAGCCTTGGTTTAAAACTAATGAACTTCACAGACGTGGTGAGCCAACAACCATAAGGTGCATGGTGAAAACTACTGGACGTTTTCTTTTGATCAAGCTTAGCTATGTATACATAGTTGAAGGAGGAACGGTACCTTGGAAAACAACTGCTCCTTCTGCACTTCACCTTCACGTTGTTACCGGTTTAGTTTTGCATAATCCTGGTTTAACAGCCTTGAAGCTACATACACAAATTAGAACTTGTTACAATCAGTACGAATTGAGAAAGAAGAAAATGGAAAACATAAAAACTTTTCCGACACAAAAATTCACAGAATGTTTCCCCAGATAAAATACTGGTAAACTTTGGATCTCCCTCTATCTCCCGTGGGCAAAGAGAAATGAATTTTTTCAACAAAAACAACACACAGAAAGCAAGCTAGTGCCGGATAGACTACGTCAGTCATTACAAAGGGCATATGGTTAAAAGACGTTCAGGAAAATTTAAGCCAAAAGTTAAGCATCCAGTAATTTTTGAAGAGAGAGTCAAGCACACAGTATTTCACTAGCCTATCTAATATCTAGTACAGGTTTGAAGAAGGATAATGGACTTAATTGCTCAAAATAATTGTTACAAGACCACATTTGTCATCTGACTCAGAAGGGTATTAACATAAATTGCATGATGACTTCAGTTATGTTCTCATACTTGGGAAATAGATATTGTTTTAGGACAAAAAGCAAAGGAGTACTATATCATCTTTCAGTGATGTGTCTCTTCTACCTCAGGTTAGAAATGACGATCGTGTGGACTGTGGATAAACGTGCATGAATGATTGAAGGAGATACCAAAATGTCTTCTGTTCCCAAGAATATTACCTCTGTGAATCGTTTGCTATACTAGATGCATATTAAAACTGCTAGTAATCCAGTAACCAATCAGTAACAATGATAGCAGAAATAACATGTTCTACCAAGAAATTTGCAATATAAAACATAATAGCACAGAAAAAGCGTTCTGCAAAAGTAGAAAATGAAACTAATAGACTTCATTAATTTTCTAAAAGAATGGATTTTTGCTGTGTCTATTCCTTGTTTGTTGTGTCAAGATCACACTACAGAGGTAGGAAAAATATATCTTTCCTCAACTTCTAAGGTATTGTATAATATGGTGGCAATGGTCCAAAGCACTAATATGAATGGACCAAAGCTTCTTTCTTGACAACAAATGAATGTGAGTCTGTTTGCTAACCTTGTGCTCAATTTGGAAAGGTTCCTGTCATCCGAGTAAGATCCAACATCCTTTCCAGTCCATATTTAAGCGCTGCCTGGTTACCAGCTCTGAATCCGTATCCATAAATTGGCGAGGTGTCTGATTCATTCTGGTGTTTAAAGGAATCCCCGATTTTCCTCTCGAAAGGAGATCCAATCCCTGCTTTGATGATGATGACACGCCTGATGAGATTGAAGCACCATTGCTTCTTGAAATGGATTCAATTTGGGTTTCGAATCACATATGTGCTAGTACCGGCAAATGTCTTCTTCAACGTCTTGGCTAAGTGTTCGATAACCTATCATAGATGGAGGACATATCAAACACATCAGAATCTCCAAGAGTCGATGATGCACACATATCAGGATGAGAAACTCAAAAAAGGAAGGAGTTTGTGTTCCTCTATATGCAGGAGGAGTTTAGACAGTCAACTGAAAGTTTTTTCTTTTCCTTTCCCTTTTTTACATGTCCGTGTCAATAGGAACTTGTACTGGACATGCTACTTTGTATTCTAGACTCTGTGTTTCTTCTTTTAATCTTGCTTTTACTATGCCAATGAGGATTTACTTTCTGTATATCTAGAAAAGACATCTAGTGACTAATAGGTGTACTTACTAAGTTTTCGAATCATATTGAAAGTCTACCTGCACTTTTCTCTTTAATATTTGCGTTTTACAATGTTTTGCTCTAAGTATGACATCCCTAGATTCTTTTGCTTTGATTTAGGATATACAAGAAAGTAAGAGGGATATGAGAAGCAAAAGTGGTTCCATAATAGAATCTTCTGTTATACAATACTGTTATTTACTGCTATTTTGGAGAAGCAGACATTGTATTGGGGCACATAGAAAAAGATGGGCACTCAAATTAAGAAAGGAGTAGAAGAAATGAGTGAGCACCTCTTAGTCGAAGCCATGCATGTATCATCTCATGCGCAAGGATTGACCCAGTCAGGAACCTGCAAAAGTTCATGTCATATATTGAAACTAGTGGTACCACTTACAAAAAAGAAAATTAATGACTCCACTTGAGAGCATAAATACATGTACGTGCTGCTTAAACCTAAATTACAGAACAAATCTTGTTCTGGGACCAAAATGGATGTGCACTGTATTCAATAAGTCCAGCTGCATTTGTTGGAATCAGAATTGAATAAGTTATGACAAAAGGTTTTCTTCTTCTGTCATTCTCTTCAGAAGTTGCACGGCTTCACTAGTTTTACCAATCTTATAGCATCCATCTATCAGAGTGTTAAAAGTTATAACATTGGGAGATAACCCTTTCGAATGAAGCTTATTGAAAAGACTCAATGCTCGTTCAATGTTCCCTGCTTTACAAAGGCCGTTTATTAGAGCATTGTATACTGCAATGTTTGGAACAAGATCCTTTGTTATCATCTCATCACGCAAATTGAAAGCTTCATTAACTTTACCAACCGACGACATACCATGGACCAAGGTGCAGTAGGTAAACTCATCGGGAGTAAAACCTTTTAGTGAGAAGTGGTTCATGACATCTCTTGCATCATCGATCTTCCCCAATTTGCATAACCCTGCCACAACAATATTATATAGGACATTGTTGGGGACAACACATTTTGTTGCATTTTCATCAAAGGAATCTGCAATTTTCTGTGTATCAGGCAGCCCCGTCTTAACGTTTGAGAAACCGTAAATATGTTTCAGGTCGGGATACAACTTTACATCCAGTATTTTCTGCAGGAGCATATTAGCATCATCTGTTCTACCAAGTTTGTATAATCCTTTAACAATAGAGCTAACTATTATGACATTTGGATTCAATCCGTTCTCTCTCATATCAAAATATGTTTTAAAAACTTTCTCAGGCAATCCTTCTTTAAACCAACCAGCAATAAGGGCTCCATATGTAACAACATCAGGGGCTAATTCCCTATCATGCATTTCACTAAGAAGATCTTTGACTTTGCTAAACATTCCAGCCTTTATAACTCCACTAATAAGTGAATTAAAATTTTCAACCGAAGCAGGAATATTCTGCAGTTCCATGACATCCTTTAATTTTAAAGCCTTTTCAATCTCTCCTGCTTTACAATACCCATCACTTAGGGTCCTATAAGTTACTCCATCCGGAGAACAGCCAAACTCCTCCATTTTGTTAAAAAGGAGCTCGGCTTCAACCATTTTTCCCATCTTACAGAACCCTTTGAGCATTGTATTTAGAAGAATCCTGCTTTTGGTGTGGTGCCCTCTTGCTAGAATATGTTTCCACCAGACCAAAGCCTTTTCAAATTCTCCCATGTTAAGAAATAAATCTAAGAGAGTACTATATCCAACTGCATCAGGAATAACACCTCTTTTAAGCATCAAATTCCAAAGATGCAAAGCATCAGCAATGGCCCCTTCTCGACTTAATCCTTTTAGCAGAGTGTTGTAAGTGACAACTGTTGGATTGATACCACTTTGAATCATCTCATCACAGAGGTTGAATGCATTTTGCATCAGTCCTTCCCTACAATAACCATCTAAAAGGGTATGATAACTATAAGAATCAGGTTGAAGAGTCCAGTCGATCATGCTCCTAACAACCTGTTCGGCATTGCTTATTTTACCAGCTTTGCAGTATCCATTTATCAAGGAATTACAGATAAACAGATTCATGTTAAACCCTGATCTCAGCAACTCATCCTGGATCCTAAGCGCATCATCCATTTTCCCCATCTGACAAAACCCATCAATTAACACGACATACACCTGCTCATCCACCTCCTTCATTTCTCTGAACACTTTCTCTGCTTCTTCCATCTTACACAGCCTGCAATAAACCTTAATCAATAACGTGAAAGTAACTATATTTCTTGAAATTCCTCTTTTATCTATCACCCTCAACACTCTTTCGACACCCTTAAGATCCTTTTTCTCCACATACCCATTAATCAAACTATGATAAGTAGCAATACTCAACTCTAAACCCATCTTCTCAATTTCTTCAACAAAAGTTTCAGCTTTGTCAACCTTCCCATCCTTACAATACGCATTAACCATTATGGTACAAGTATATATATCAGGTGAGAACCCCATCTTTATCATCTGATCATATACAGAAAACACAGTAAAAAAATCACCTTTTTTCACCAAACTATTCAACAAACTATTACAAGAACCCAAACTAGGCACACGACCACACTTAGGCATATTATCAAACACGTACAATGCATTCTTGACCAACCCCTTTTTCGCATAGATTTTCAAAACCATATCAAAAACTGTAGGAGAAAACTTGAACTCTCTGTATACTGTCACTAATTCGTCCCAAACAAACGACACAGGTTTCTTATTTCTAGAAAGTTCTAGAAGCTCCGATAAATAAAACCTAGCTTCATCGAACATTCTCCCTCTGGATAGTATATGAACTATCCTGCAGTAAGATACTACATGGGGTCTAAAAAATTGTCGCCCTGAAGCTAATTTGAAGAAATGCAATGAAGCATCAGGATGAAGTTTGAGTTTTACAAGAACAGAGTCGACAAGATTGTTGGAGAAATCGAATTTGAGACTGTCTACTGCTGCATAACGCTGGAGAATCAAAAGACGGCATATTCTATCAGCGAGTTCGTGTGGTCGGTTAGTCGCCGGAGAATGGGTGGCATATCGGAGCTGGAGATGACAAGTACAGAAAATTGGTTTTGCTACTTTTACTGTCGCCGCCATGGCCGCCGGCGCCGTGGACGATTTTTTTATTTTTTTTTAGCGTTTTAAATTTTCAGACATTTATTTCTATTACTTGTAATCTAAAGATTGTTAAAAATCTAATTAACAAATATTTACATGACAGGTGCTTGACTCGATATAGAATGATGTTTGATTGGATACCAAAAAATATTCAAAATTAATTATTTAAAATAAGTGATAAATATTTATATAGTTATAAAATAATATAATGTTGCAATAGGAATGGTATTTGAAAGACGAAAATAATCAACAAAGAAAAATGAGTCAACAAATATTAGCATATGTACTTTAAAAATTATCCTCTGAGTGTCCTCGCAATTTCGTTGAGGTGTTTATGTTAATTATGAAAGAAATATCTTTTGTCTGCTATTACTCGTAGGTATCCTCATGTTGTTAGAGTGTCGTCATAATTTCGTTAAGGTGTTTATGCTAATGATCAAAGAAATATCTCTTGTTATACTCGTAGATTTCTATGTTAATCTTCTTATTTAGTGTTGCTATTTAAAGTTCAAATCGAATGTCATTTGAAAACAGTCTTCTTCCAAGTGTCTTTTTCAAAATTCTATCTTCGCTACTGACCAGTCAGTCAGTATTTCCGCTACTGACTGACTGCGCGATCCCCTTTTGACTGTAATCCTCTTGATCAGATTTTGGCTAATTGTTGCATATTTTATATCATAAGCATTCTGTGAAAGTAGAAAATCAAACTAATAGACTTCATTAAATTTCTAAAAGAATGGATATTTGTTGTGTCTATTCCTTGTTTGTTGTGTCAAGATCACTCTACAGAGGTAGGAAAAACATAACTTTCCTCAACTTGTAAGGTATTATATGATATGGCAATGGTCCAAAGCACTAAAATGAATGGACCAAAGCTTCTTTCTTGACAACAAATGAATGTGAGTCTGTTTTCTAACCTTGTGCTTAATAAGGAAAGGTTCCTGTCATCCGAATATGATCCAACGTCCTTTCTAGTCCGTATTTAAGCACTGCTTGGTTACCAGCTCTGAATCCGTTTCCATAAATTGGCGAAGTGTCTGATTCAATCTGGTGTTTGAAAAAATCCCCGAGTTTCCTCTCGAAAGGAGATCTAATCCCCTGCTTTGATGATGACATGCCTGATGAGGTTGAAGCCCCTCCATTGCTGCTTGATATGGACGTAATTTGGGTTTCTAACCACATATGTGCTAGTACCTGGCAAATGCCTTCTTCAACGTCTTGGCTAAGAGTTCGATAACCTGTCATAGATGAAGGACATATCGACCACATTAGAAACTTCAAGAGTCAATGATTGTAACCAGGGATAGACGTCTCAAAGGAAGGAAAACAAATGTGTTCCTATATATGCAGAAGGCATTTAGACGTTCCCTGAGAGTTTTTTCTTTACGTTCCCTTTTTCACACGTCCACGCCAAAAGAACTTGTGCTTGACATGCTACTTTATATCCTAGACTTTATGCGTTTCTTCTTCTTCTAATCTTGTTTTTACTATGCGTTTTCTAAGTTTGTGAATCATATTCAATCTTCAGACAGTCTACCTGTGCTTTTATTGTCTTATTATTTGCGCTTCACAATTTTTCGCTCTGAATTTGACATTCCTAGAGGTTGCTGACATCCCAGGGTCCGCAACCTCTTAAAAAAGATGGACACTCAAGTTAGGAAGGGAGTAGAAGAAATGAGCGAGCACCTCTTAGTCGAAGCCACGCATGCATCATCTCATGCGCAAGTATTGACCCAGTCAGCAACCTGCATAGACTCATGTCACATATCGAAATCAAGCTATGAAACAAACGCTTCACTTACAAAAAAAGAAAACTAATGTTTCAACTTGAGGGCAAAAATACATGTACATGCTGCTAAAACCTATATTACAGAGGAAATGTCCAATTCATACTGTCCATCGGAAACACACAAATCATTTAATTTTTCCTCAGAGGTAGAAATGTGTGGTAAAAAATTGGATTCTACCTAGAAAGCATCAGGAAACAGCAACAAGGCAGATATCAGATGAAAAGATACTACATGGTCCAGAGAAACTTAAGAATATTTTATAAGACTGGCGAAGAAGCCAGAGATTTTAGAGAGCCCAAATCACGTCTAGCCCCAAGAATGTGATGGAAAGCTGACTCTAAATGCATCTCAAGTAAATTATGATGCCAAATCAGATAACATTGAACATCCACTATTGACATGGTTAGATAGAGTAATATAAAATCTAATCAACTTTTTCTACACCCTAGTAAGGGACATAGTATTTTTGTTTTGCTTAATGCCTACTTGCAATGAATGGACACAAGTGATTCTGACTAATCAAACAGGTCTATTAAAATGGTAGCACTCAGATTCAGGATTTTGCACAGCAAAGTAACAAAATAGTACCTTGGTAGACCATATAAAATAAGAATTGCAGTCACTTCACAGCGGCGTGTCAATTTATAAGGTTCCGTTCTCATGTCCATAACCCGATTTCCAGCTCCTATTCTTGGCCGTCTTTGTATCTGGCAATTAGTGGTAAGTAAGAGCTTCCGTTTACCATTTGAATAAAAGATATTTAAGTTTTCAGTTTCCAAAATCATGAAGACTGAAAAGAAATGGATATCACTTGAAGTCCTTACAGTGCTGATAGTTTGTTCCTCAGAAAGGCAAAGTCCTCTTGTCTCGGGCATGTGGTGATAACCCTGGCAAAAGGGATGAAAACCAAATATAAGCAATATATTCTTCACATGGAAGCAGTATGAATATGGAGAGATACAAGAATGAAATGAGAAGAAGCGGCAGCTAGGGTCAAGATAACAGTTACATGTCTCTCTCCATCCATAGCCTCATTCAATGCTTGTCTCTCAACCAGAAGCAAAGGAACTTTCTGCTCTACTTTCATATTTAGCCCTTCATAGAATTCTTGTATATCATAATAAAGGGGCTGACACTGACTCGTATCCATTATCGCAGAGTCCAAGCACTCTAGACAGAGCTTTCGACCATCATCAAGGGCAATATATCTTGTATCCCGTGGCTGCAGTTAAATCAAAATTGTATTCTTTATAAAAGTTAATCACAAGAATTTTGCTGAAAACACAGAGGTTTCTCCAGAAATCTTGTTCTGTTTCATCCGCCTCACCTCCATTCGCTCACAGCTACAGCAACGGGGTGTTCCATCATGCTCATGAAAAGGACAATACTTCTGGGACCAAAATGGATGTGCTCTGTATTCAATAAGCCCAGCTGCATTTGTTGGAATCTGGACAGACAGGGAACACTTCATGAATCTCAAAGAAATGATACATTAGCAGCAGCTAGATGGATTCTAAACCAACAAGAGATAGTCTATACCAAGTTCTCAATGATCTGTACTCGGTGAAATGTAAAGACACCTACCATACACTTTATTGGTTTGTTTTTATCATAGGAAGACCCCCGATTAAAACTATGCCATTAAGACCAGAGACAGCAGTCCATGAAGTCTAGACTAGAGAAGACTTGCTTTTGTTGAAATCTTGCAGACAGGAAATACTTACTGAATCTCAAATAAATTATACATAATCAGTAGCTAGATGGATTCTGAGCCAACAAGAGATAGCCTATACCAGGTTCTCACTGATCTGTACTCGGTGAAATGTTGCGACACCTACCTTACACTAGTGTCTAGGACCACTATCATTAGCAGAGCCTTTTAATTAATCTAAGCTTCAAAGAAGGCATGTAATGGAGAAGTACATGTTTTTCTAGTGTTAGGTAGGCTTCTACGATCAAAAGAAAAATTAAGACATGTAAGAGGACTTCTACAGAAGATTTAAGAGAAACAGTCATTTTGTACTTACAAAGTGTTTGCACACATCACATTTCGGGTGATAATGCTCCTTGTAGCATGTTTTGTGATAGGGATAGTTCCCAGACATTGAGAACTGCACATTTAATACATCCAAAAGTTAAAACAGATTTCATGAATATACTCGTCATACAAATTGATGTTCTATCACTTTCAGATGATTGACAGTTGACGTACATTACCCAAGACACTATATGATAATTACCAACAACAATATCAGTATTATACTAAGTTACAGTTACAGAAAGTATTGAACATCTTATGGACGATGGTGCATATTAACTATAACTTGCTACCAGATGTACAAAAATTGATTCCTGTCACTTCTCTCATTTCCAGAATGAACCTATTGCCTACAGATGGTCAGACATATTTTCAAAATTGTATTTTATAGTAAGTCATTTACTTTAGATGATTGTTTCCCCAGTAGATCTGTAGTTATTTTTGTGCATCTGCTCCCTGCATCAATCCAACCCTTTTTCGCGTTTGGTTACCTAAATACCCCAAATCAACATGTGCTATGACTTGACACCATTATTATGAAAAATGTCGGATAAGCAAAAGCAGTAGTACACCAGATAACAAGACTGAACTAGAAAAATTAAAAATTATGCAGTATTGCACCTCATAATCAGATATTGGCTGGTTACAGGCGTGGCATCTAAAGCACTCTGGATGCCATACCGCTCCCATGCAACTCAAAAATCGTCCATGGCCTATTTCAGTGCTGCAACCTGCACATACCCTACCACAGAAAAAGATAACATACATTAGGTCTAAAAGCAGTTGTGTTAATTTTTTTTATTTTATCGGTTATGCTGTAGTGTTAATTCTTAATGTCTTATGACAAACATCTGTATTTGCTTATACGAGGAATTTAGAATATTCACAGCAATCGACAGGCTCACTTAAGATTTCTTACAGCCCACCATTGAACTCTCTATCCAGTGACAATAGTACACACATGAAGCAAAGAGTACAGCTAGGGAGCACTGGAGAAATACATAAGAATAACCTACATGCAGAAATACAATGATAGAAAAAGCAATGGAATTGTAGTTCCCTTCTCTTGCCTCTGAATATGCCATCCACTACTAAATAAAGCAAAAGATAAATTTAATATTACAGGGTTCAACCATTTTCGAAAGAAAGTTTCAAAATTAAAATGTTTGTTCCTCGCGTTAATAATACAGATATCCCATGATACGAATCTATATAATGACACCTATAACAAAATTTAGAAAGTGAAAAGAAGATGAGAGAAAAGAAATCAAGTTCATCAAGAAAAAAGTGAGTAAAATATCTAGGAATTTATATTTATGGCAATTAATAAGTAGCAACTGCAACTTTAGTTAACTCACTCACACACTTTCAAAGATTAGTCCATTTTATTTCTGGATTTTCCGAACTAGCTCTACCACTATACATATCCACGGCTGACTTCAAAGGAAATTAAAGGAAAATAGAAAGACTAATAAAACAATGCAAGAATGGGTTTGAGGGAGCCCAATGACATTGAGTAAGATAATGTTTGCTACAATTTTGTAAAAACATCAACAATGATTTTTGAATACCTAAAGCTTGCAGAATATGGGAAAGGTACTGGATGATAGAAGTTTCCATTCCCATATACATTCCCGCCTCCGTGATCATTTCTGCTTACATGCTGAGGTGGAGATTCGACATTCAAGCTTTCCTGCAGAGCTCTTGCAAGTTGTTCATCTTCTTTCAGTTGTGATTCACTATCTGCCAAAAATCAAAGAAAAGGAATAATTAGAAAATCAAGCAAATATAGTTTTGGTCAAGCAAATAAACAAGTATGGCTGGTTCTCAAAAATTGTCAAAGCTAAACTAATAAAAAGAAGCTAGATTCCTCATAGAATGAAAAGTATTTCTATAGAACAACACGCTATACCATGGATGAGCTAAACTACACATACATGAAAGTACTCAGTAGCCTTGAACACATATGATGGGAAGTTTAAATTCCAAAGAATGTCAGCAGTTAACTCAACTACAACTGGAACATCTTGCTTTTGGTTATGAGAGTACATGAAGACCTCAAAGGAATGCAAACTTTCAGTTTTCATTTCTTTAAGAAGCAAGTAATACTCACCAATCACAATTTTCCCTTTCTGTTCCTCCTCCGAGAGAGATATAGCAATAGCTCGATCTATTTCTTCAATCTCTGACCAAGAGTCCTAAACACAAAAGTTCAAACACAGTATAAAAATGTCAGCATGATATGCTTATTTAAAAAAAAAAACACGGACACGGTATGAATATTACATGTTCGAGTGATCTTTAATTGTTCAGGGTGGATCTTAATCCTTTATTGGCAATGGTAGTGACATATATAACCAAATAATGATCACAGTGAGCGCATAAAATAAAGTATCAAGAATTTGTATATGAAAAGTCATCCCTACATATTTTAGTAACTTTTTGAGGACAAGGGAAACCCGCAGCCGCTACCCTTTTGGGTGTGCACAGGGTAAAACCCCGCTCCTATGCAATAGCTCGCAAACCACATCGGAGGGGTAACCCACACTAGACAAGCCTGATGCGACGAGCTCGACCCAGAAGTCAAACCCCTTGCTTTCGCTGGCAAGGGATTTCGAACTTGAGACCTCCAACATGGAAGTCCCAAGCTCAAACCACTGGGCCACCCCAAAGGCTTACATATTTTAGTGACTTAATAGTTACAAAATTCAGTGAACAAATATTTTGATAAAAATTTAGTGTATCAACATAGCAGATTATCATGGATTCATGGTGAGCAGATCTAAATTTTAACACATTGTAAGTCACTCATCAATCCAATTTACCCAATAAAATTTAAAAATACCATGTGAATTTTGTTTTTGACATTGATATCAATACGGACTTCTAACACAAACAAATTTATTAATGAGAGAAAAAGACATTACAAACTACAAGCAGAACTGACTAAAGCTCAAAATGACTATGCAACCGCAAAAATGGAGAAATCAATCTCAAAGCATCCGTACCATCAGTCATCATAGAATTCAAGAAGAACAGTCACTAAAAACGATTACCAAATGGGATTCATATTGTCCAGAGAAAGCCCAGCATCTAACTCAGTTTCAACTATAAGAACTTATACTTCAATAGCTATAGTTGAGTTTTTTTTATGAGGTTGGTGTCCTAGAGAGCTTGAGTGCACCACGACTAATACCAGATATCTGCTACCTCCCACCAACTCCAATACTGCATAACTCTGCTACCAAAACTTAAGCAGATGGAAAGATATCACCTAGCATTTTTTGTCTCCAAAACCTCAGACCTCATAGTTCTAGCTCTCCCCTGACCACTTAGCCATGATCGAGATTTACCAGCCAGATTCTAAGCACCAATAGAATGTGCACTAGTATGATGTCATTATGTGCTAGTAAGTTGAACAAGTTTCATCCCTCAGCTACACCCCAAAAACCACATTGTAACACAAATTGAACAGTTGTAGTGAAATTTTGCATTATTAGCCTTACCAAAGTCCTCATGTCTTTGTGCCAGTGGTCTTACAAATAACCAATTCATATACAACATATATACCAATCGTCAACATAAGACAAAGAACCTCTTTTGAATTCTAACAGCTTCATTATAAGCGTACGATTTCAAAGCCTTCTTCACATTGCCAATGAAAGTTAAGACTGCCTGGCCAGTTAATGCTTTAGACAATGTCACCCTAGACTTCAGAAAGGACTTTTAGTATTCAAGTAAGTGGACTTGTAACTTTTAGAACCAAGCAAATGCTAATGCCTTTTGACATGAACAGCATCAGCAGCATGCCATATACTTGATATCGACACTAGCTACCTGTATCCACGGATAAATCACCAACTATACCATATACCTATTAAGCTGATAATTATAATCCCTTACACTTGCTAAGTTTGTAATCTGAATTCCCAAATATTCCGAGCAATATGAGAAACAAAGTAAACAATTCAAAGGTATGTCAGGTGTCTTAGAAGCTTGCTTAGTAAATACATAGGATAGGATGCCAGTTTAACTGATGATGAGCTCATTGGACTTAGTTTAATGACACACTTACCTCTGCTGTAGATGGGTCATCCTCCTCTGTATGTCCTTCACATCTCCAGTCATATTGGCCTTCCGAAACTTTATGGCTAGAACCTCTAAAAATTTTGTTCAACCAGCCCATGAGGTGAAATGCTATTGGTTCATTCTCGGCAATACTTTTACCTGCAGCATGAATGTAGTGCCAATTAAATACATATGAAAAATAACTTTTCACACAAAAATATCCAGCACAGAATTTGAGCTGCCAGTCAACAACTACAACAACAACAATATGCACCATTATTGTTTGAAAATAATCCTATAAGGAACTTATCTATCTCTCCACCTCAACAACAATCACATGCCCAAGGAAATCCCACAAGTAGGCTCTCGGGAGGTTAAATTGTATACAAACCTTACCCCTACCTCCACCTATCAAAAATTAATGCTATATGCTCAAGATCTTTGGGATTCCCATTTGACTAAAACAGATAAATCGATGTAGCAAAGATACATAGGACTAAATAGAGCTTGCCAATATGATTGCAAAATTAAGGAACTAGCAGATATGCTTCGATTATCTCATCTAAACCAATATGATTTTAACCACATTGGTGATCAGACCACAAACATCTAACTCAATACATCAATACAGCATTAAATTTACTTCAACGTGTAATTAAATTGAAAACAACAGATCATACAAGAAAGACATAAAAATCACCCACCACCCATAACAAAAAAAAGGAGCTTAAAACTGAAGCATTCAAAAAAGGGGTTCTCTAAAATTTGCAGGAAAAGCAAAATTCATAAATAAAAGAAAGTACTTATAAGCAAACAACTACAGAGAAAAGCTAGATTCTTCCAGCTCAACATGTCCATTGATAACCATTAAATTCAGATTAAAGAAACAAAAAAAGATTAAAAATTTACTCACCTTAAACCCAAAAGCACTAATAATCTACAGCAATTAGCGAAAAGAAAAAGAACCCAGATCAAAAAAAGGAGCAATTTATCCAAAAGCAGCAAAAGATTGTTCCTTTTTTATTGCCCCTTTCGATTTCTTTTTTCAATCCGAAAAGAATCTTTTACTTTTCTATCAGAAGTCAGAATCCCCCATTCAAGCATTTGAAGCAATTAATGATTATTCAAACTCTATTTACTTCACAAAATCGAGCTTCATAAGAAGAAGAAAAAAAAATTATATACAGAGAGAAAATTTATACGCTAGCTATTGAAGAGACTTTGAAAAAATTTACGCCATTCTTGCAAAATTTATGCCTAATTATGGACTTTGGTCAATGTGACATTTAGTTGAACTTTAGACAACTTTTTGTAATTTACAAAAAGTGTTTATGTTAATGTTAATTATTCAATATTTTAGAGAATTTGAATTCCAGCGTTCTAACTAAATTTAGATTCGTATAAAAAAATCTCACATTAAGGCTATAAAATTATTTTTAATAAAGTCGAATTTCTATATATAAAAACTCAAATCTGAAATCTCTTACTAAGAATGACCGTCTCATATCTAAAACCTCTTACTAAGAATTACCGAATACTATTAATAATACATAGATAGCTCTTTAAATATGGTAGAGAATTACATTATATTTTGATTAAGCGTCTCAACATATAATATATTACTTATATTAAATAATTTCGATTTAAATTTTTAATATACTTTTGTGCATATTGTGAGCGTTTGATAAGTAGATATATATATTTATATAATTGTCTTAATTAAATATGTGTAAATTTTTGCTATATATGAAGACTAATACATATAGTCAATGAAAATGATTAATTTATTTATATACCATCTTGTGGAGAACACATTTTTATAAATATTAGTCAAATTTCATAAATTTTAATCAACCGTATTTTTTTTAAATCACATTAATATGAAAAGAGTACTTAAATTAGTCAAAGAAAGAGGTTTATGTTTACTTTTCTATTTTAGATAAATAAATGAAATAATTTGACTTAATCCTCTTTTTGGAACTTCAAAATTGGAAAAAAGATCACGGAAGTTTAATACGTTTTGTGGGTCCATTTCTTCTTTATATTAATGGCAGGCAAATTTCAATATTTTGTATAATTATATTTTGGAAAGATGACACGTCAAGTTTTTTTTAAAAGTTTTTTAAATCTATGATTTTATGTTAAGGTAAGATTGGAGAAAATTTCATTAGCTTGTGGGGACTCAATTTAAGAAATGATTTTAAAAAGTTATAAAAAAATTCAAATTTAAATCATATTGTATGGTTATGTATATCTTAGCTTTTAAGTATTATATAACTATATCTTATAAAAGTATTAGGTCAGGCTGCTTTGATGACATAGAAATAGTAAAATTAAAACAATAGTATGGTACATAAAATATGTATTAAGACTAAAGTGACTGTGTGAAATGTAATGCTTGTCGATTATCGAAATTTTGCTATTGACATCGCAAGTTCACACCTCAATGTTGTTAATTCACTATAATAAAAATAACTTTTAGCGATATTAGATATTGACACTAAGAAAAACTGTTAATGTCTTTACCAGCAGTAGTAATTGTCATTAGAATCAATGTCTTGATAGATTTTAATATGTTTATTTTTCTTTTTTACCTTTTTTTTAGTTTGTTTTGCTCTAAACTAATTTTCGACATACGAAACTTGAAATCTACATAATTTTTAATTAATACCCTAAATTCCTTAATTAATGCTATGAAAACTCAAGTAGAAGAGGGCGTAAATGACCAACTTATCAAGAAATTGCATTGGATTTTATTATAGTAGGGAAATTTAAATATAGTAAGTTAGATTCAATTAGTTAATCGTGTTTTTCTTTATTGACGTCAATATTTTATAATATATAAAATTCTCCTTGATTGATTTGAAGTTTTTAGTGGTCTATATAATCTTTAAGATTTGTGAAGTTATCTAATTTTATTTTATTTTTGTGATCATTTTATTTCTCACCATAACTATTTTTTGTAATTGCCATGAGTTTAAACATTATTAAAATCAAAATTTAAGAGTCTCAGAGAAACGATTCGAGGAAAGTTACATCTGAATATGAAACTGAAAAACGTTATATTAAGTTTTTGACAAACGTAAAATTTAAGGATGAAAACCTCAAACAAAATATGAAACGTCCAACAAATTTTTTTTAATCATTTTGGTTATAGTTTGACTTGTCAAAATAAGCTTCCGATATACATATCTAAAAATTTTGGAACTTCAAATTTATTGGTCTAAAAGTTGATTTTGAAATAGTTAGTAACAAGAATTTTATGAATTTAGACCATCTTAAATATGATTACTCAAAGTGGTTATTTCTGCAAAGTGGCCAATATTGTCAATCTTCGTCTTACATGGCCCAATTAAAAACGGGCTGGCCTGGTTATGATGAGGAGTGTAGGATTTGTCTTTCAATGATCCAATTCATTACCTTAGATTTAGCCCATTTTGTGTTTTAGTTAAATACTTGAGCAAATTACAGTTCAATATTCTCGACCATCTAATTTATAAAATATGTATACAATGTATAGTAATATTATATTAAAAAAATATTAAAACACTTTTAAACTTGAAGCGAATTATTAGTTTCATTCCCGACCTATTGTCCGTCTTAGAATCATCACTCTACTTGACTAATTAAACTTAAATACACCTAATTTGCCATATGACATAACAAGTGATCTCAAATTCTTGTAGGAGCATGAAGTTCTTAATGAAATACCGAGAGAAGTGTTGAAAAAATCTTCTAAACTTAGTTTTCACTCATATGACAAGATCAAAGTTGTACTTAAGTCCAGTTAGTCAAGTAAACGGTGTTTTTAAAACTGACAATAGTGCAGCCTGGAGGGATGAAACTAATAATTCGCGGCTCGCGCCAGGTTTAGTGATATTCTCAATATTTTCCTCTATTATATATTTTTTATACATGTACACAACATACACAACCAAAGTCGAGAGGCGAATCTAGAGGGGGTTCTGTGGGTTCACGTGAACCCATGCTTCCCTATCTAGATCATATATAGTGGTGTTACATTTTTCAAAAAAATATTTAAATATAGAGGTGTAAACCTACGTTAAAAGTAGGATATAAATAATACGATAATGATTGGGTGCACCTCTCTAAGCAAAGATAGAAATTTAAATATTAAATCTATCTTCTTTTTTTTAGTACACTCCTCCAAGTGATTATTGATCACACTTTTGACGTTTCAATCATCTTTTCTTTTGTTTATTTCTTTAATCTTTCAAAAAATTTAAGTATGTTATATTGGAAATTTCTAGAAAAAATTAGCACTATAAATTTTTTATAATTAAATCAAATGTATATATATATATAAATTTAAAACTAGTAATATCATATATGTTCGGACTTATAATTTTTAAAATTTAATAGTTCAGTGTTAAGAACGTAATGGTTAAATCAATTAAATTTATATCATTAATACATTTTTTCGTAAAAATTCATCCATCCATCCAAAATTTTAAATACGTCTCTGCTAAAATGAATTATATTAATAAACTAGACTACCGGAGGATACAATTGCTCAAGTTTTTCAATACTTAAATCTAAGAATAAGTGTGGGTAATTTAATACATTCCTTCCCATTGCAGATAATAAATAACACCTATAGACTATACCTACAACTATATCTATTGGCAAAAGAAAACTTGACAGCACTAATATAATTATTAATTTCTTATACTTCCCATATGATTATTTTATTCGTTTAATTCATAATTATATTATTATTGTATTACTTAATAACATGTCATATTGTCATTATGGTTAATGTGCATGCATGACGTACTCACATTACCTAGCATTAGTGTTAAAATATTTTAAACTTTTAAATATAAACAGATAATAATAAGATTAGGTAAAAATTTTACACCCATCCAAATGTGTTTATACCATAACAAATTAAAGTAGAAAAAACAAACTTCAATAATAATATTTTATGCGTCGTTTGATCGTATACTCTACCTTTGAACATACCTCTTATAGTATATGTTGGCCAAAGTGGGGTCAACGATCAACCTCTATCTGAGTTACTATTAGGGGATCTTTCGTTTTTGACAGACCTAGAGATATTACTAGTCATCTGTCTCAAATTACTTCGCCACTTTTAAATTACATAAAAAATACTCTTACGACAATAGTTTCTGCTTATCTACCGTAGATAAAAAAATAAATAAAAAATCTTATTTTTCTTCGCACCGAACACACCATTAGGTTTCTCTAAATGCACATTATTGACTTCTAATTAAAGACAGATGCAGACACATCACACAAGTCATTTTACATTCAATTCTTCCGTACATAAAAAAGATAACAAATATATAACGAACAAACTATATATTAATTTAACATGACTGAATAAATAAATGATACATTTTTATGCTGTTTGCCATTAGAGCAAAAACAAAAGAATTTAGTAGAAAAGCAAAGGGAAATCATCTTTCCACTTCACCTTTTTTGTATCTTTTCTTTTTTCTGATTTTTTTTTTCTCTTCTCATAGAAAACGACATACTAAAACTTTAAAATAACATTTTCATAAAAAAAAAAACAAAAAAAACTTTAGTATAAAAATTTATAATAATATAATTAGATAATTTTTTGGAGTACAAGTGGGAGTGGCTGCTTTAATTTCCATCGTTGATCTATCAAATAAGTATCAAACACTCTTATTCCATTTGCCCATAACATTTTAAATAGTCCATGCTTTATTTTGGGCCCATTAGGCCCAATAGATGGGCCCATTGAGGTGCTAGTGGTGATAATTATGAATTTGTGATACATGGATTTGCACAAATTGCCGTTTTAAGGACACTATTTTATTGAATTTTACACTTTTAGCAAGTTGGCCAAAAGTGTTTTAACCTCCTAAAACTATAATAACTAATCATTGAGAATCTTAATAGATTAATTGATTGATTTTTTTAAATATTTTTATAAGAGTCGTCGTTGATATATATATCACTGTACAATAAAAATATAATAAATATTATTTAATACAATAGGGTGTGTTCGGCATTTGAAAAATATTTTTATAAAAAAACAAGTTTCATAAGTGTCACCCTCCAAATACGCCTCATCTTTAGCTCCACTCACGAGCTATAGTATTTTCTACTTAATTGCATACTGAATATATAGAAAATAAGTTAAAATTAAACTTATTTTTTTTTAAAATATAATTTCTCTGAAGCGAAGAGATACTAAATTTTTTTTTAGGGGGTGGGTTGTGTGGGGATGGATTTGGCAATTATATGAAAAATGGTAGGGCCAAATAATATAAAGACGGTTCAATCGACATGTTACAATTACTCCTAAGCTATATCTTATATAGAGTTGTATATATCATTATCAAACAGAAAAAAATAATAATTTGTTTTCATATTTAATTTTATTTATTTATTTTTTCATTCATGCGATTGTCTGACTTAGGTTTTTGTCATTACGTGTTCATTTATTCCTCTATAAAATTTCTTATTTTTTTTCTCTCTCATATTTTAATGATTTAATTTAAATCTCTGACTTAGTTATTTTTTTATAGGTACCAGCAATAAACTAAATAGGAATTTATTCACAATATCTTGTTTCTTCTAGTTATAATTAATGAAGGATATGATGACATGTCATGGAAGATTTTTCAATGACATGTAACTTTGATCATGATGCTTAGCTAACCCTCTATTTAATCTTAATTGTATGATCATATACATATTTATCTCATCCAAAAAAATTTATTAACCCGTCTGAACGAATATACTTTTAATTATTTAATTATGTAATTAATAGATGTAATATCAAGTACAGAGTTAAAACTTCATTTATATACTTAACAGAATTTAATAATTTTAATCTGAAATCTAATTATGACGATTCTACGCAACAAGACTCTTAGTCTTCGACAAAGCACGTCTAAATTATTTTTCTTTTCGTGTATTTATTCTAATACCATATTGAATTATGTAATTATGAGAGTAAATGTGCTAGCTAGTGTTACGCTTGTTTTTTTTTTTTTTTGTCCTTTAATTAATTTGTAATTTTGAAATTTTGTTTTGTTGATTGTGTCTTTACCTAACTTTTACTAGCTCTAAAACACGAGTAACTCGTTAATAAATTAATCTCTCATCATGACAAGCTGGAGTGCTTTTTAAATTAATTGAATGTAATATTATTTTAAGACATAAAATATAAGACATGACATGAGAATGTTGTTGTGAAGTTATAAAGTTTTATTTTTAAAATGCCATAAGAGATTAATCCAATCAAATCATTACACGAATTAAAAGAGAAATTGAAAATAATCCAAAAAATGGACCCCTAATTCACCAACTCTTGTGGGTTGCCAAAACCTATGGTTACTCACACAACAAGTTGTTCGATTTTTTCATATACTTGGATTTTGCATTAACGTATTAGAAGTTTCTTTTTCTTTTTAATTTCATCGAGTGTGATCTCGTTCACATAATCGATTTTAAAATAAATTAAAAGATAAATTTTAGAAGGACGATAAAAAATAATTTATCTATTTCATAAAAATAGAGAAAAAACTATGTACATTTTACCTATTCAAAATTTCACTTATGAATTAAGTCCGATTTTTTTATTTTTAGAAGTATTTTTTATAAATAAGTGCTGACTCGAGGGTGTTAAGGACACAGAAAAATTCAACTGTTTAATCCCACTGGTGGATTAATTCTTTGTTTATATTATTTATTGTGTGGGGCATTATATGCGTAAAAGGGGATATATTTAAATATGATAAATGAATCTAATTGGGACTTATAATTAGCAAATGAACCAATAGTAGCGTATTTGAAAAGCAACATTTTTTACTAATGACTTTTTTATGTTTCACTAATTAAACGAAAATAATTCATTTAATATGTGAATTATTGTTTCAAAAGTATAGCACGTACGAACTATAGTTAAATGTTTTTGAGTCCTTCTGGTTTTACGATTAGGTTATTTATAACGTAATTTTAAATAAGTACAATAATAATATATTGAGAGAAATTTTACTCTGTGAAGTTTAGAAAGGGTAAAGTATATACATATGTTATCATTATCGAAATTATTTTCAAAAGTCTCTCGATTCAAATATATTAAATCCAAGTACCAAAAAAAAAAAATTAACAAAAGCACAACAACAAAAAATTAATTTCAAATAAGTATTATCTATAATTTTTTTAATTCATGTTCGATGTCCCGATACCTTTTTCAAGGCTTTTATGAATCCAATTGGAAATTACATCAACCACCTTAAAAACAATAGTCTTTAAATATTTTTGCTTCAACTTAAATGTGAGTAAATTTTCAAAGTCAAAAGTACCTTCAAGGTAATTCCTGTCGATCACTTCATCCCTAACCGAATAAAAAGTATTTCATATCATGATTTTCTTTTATTTTCAAAATCCGAACTCATGACCTTAGATTTGTTGATTAAGGTAGAGAGATTCTATTCACTCCATCACTTCCTTTAAAATAACTAATAAAAATGTCACAAATACAAGTGTCATACTCTTACTTCATTTTTATAACTCGACCTCGAGATATCTGATTAAAAATGATGAATTCAATCCATCTAACACAACCGTCGAAGATATTTAAAAGTGGTACCTAACCTAGTTTTTCTCCCCTATGCAAATGACCAAGGTCTTTCTTTTTTGGCTTTTATATTTTTCCTTTTTTCATTGGCCGATATCACGTGTGGTGAGATAATAATCGACGAAAGTAAACATGTGATAACAAGCCATATTTCATGATATTTTCCTTCATTCATTCAATAAAGTACCCTTTTTTTTTTTTAGTAATTAAACTAGACAACCCTATAAGTGTTAAACTTATAACTTCATTATAAGCATCAAATTAAATTCCAAAAATTATGCACGATAAGAATAGATGGTGGTTGTCACCATCTACACACCTTTATTCAAAAAAAAAAAAAAAAAGTAGTCCCCCACACAAAGGCTCATAATTTAAGAAGAGAGAGAGAGGGAAGGGCACATATATACAGTTGTAGGTTCATCTGATATAAGTAAGAAAGAACACCTCATGGCATTCTCCGACACTACAAGAGTGGTCCCTTTCTTATGAAAGTTACTCTTATTACTACTCTCTCGAGACACGGAATCAGTATTTTAACTTTACGAGTTATCAGATATATTAGAACGATAACTTTAAGTATTGATGATCGAGTACTAAACTTAATATTTATATATATTTAATGTGTTTCTCAATGGAATAGAGATATTGAATTTGATTGAATCCTGTATCTGAAGTTCTAGCTCCGTTCCTGACTGACATTATTCTCTTTGGACAAAGTAGCTATTAGTGTGTGCACACCCTTTTATGGTTCACTTCTTGTTTTTGGAACAACTTCAATTTAAGTTGTTTTCAAAATAGCCACTATGATTGAGTGTTTGAGTTCTTGAATATGGCATTACTTGGAAAACTAATGATGGTGTTGCGAGTTCGTCAAGATTTAAAGTTAGTGATTTATATATAGTTTGAGTCGAAAATAATGTATTTTTTTTATTTAGTTTAATACATTGGATCCTCCTTAGATCCGCTCTAAAGAATTGCTTAATTGTTTGTTAGGTTAAACTTTTGAGAAGTTAAAAATACTTATTTTTAGAGAGTTAAAACTATTTGGCCAAACTTTTAAGGGAAAACAAAAGTGATCTTGAGTAGTAGAAGTTAAGAGCCATAAAATGTAGTGTCTCTAGAATCTTTAGACCAAACATAAATATTGCTCTAATCTTGATAAATATAGAAGTGTGTAGCTTAGTTTGTTTTCTATTGCTTGTAAAATTGATTAGATAATATACGTGTTATTTTTCATCGAAAAATACTTTTAGCTAAACTTTAATTTTAAACTGTAAAATTTTTATTTTTTAAATTTGGCCAAACAGACTATAACGACATTCTTTACTTCTTCAAAAGAGTACATAAATTAGAAAATCTAAGAAAATTGAAACGAGGTATGAAAATGCCCAATTAACTTCTAGATATTTATTGAAGCCTAAACAAATAGATTATTCTAATTTCAAATCATCACTAATAACCACATCTTAATTATTATTATTTATGAAAAAAGGGAAACAATAAACAAACAAAGATACGCTTATGTGGTGTCACCAAAAGTGGTGTTTGTATCACTAAAAATCATATTAAAATTAAACTAATATGTGTGCTTACCTTGTATGATGCGTGCTTACAAAGGAGACTTCCATTAATTATATTTAATTATTATTAGAATAACATTATCATTTTTCTAAACAGAAAAAAGGAAAGTTACATATTCTCAAAAAAAAAAAAAAAATTAAAATTTTACAAAGCCTTGAACTATTGAAGTAGTGCTTTTCATAGGATAACAAAATTTCAACCTTTATCACCAGTGACTTTCACTAGCCCTCTTTCTTTTACATTTTTTATACTTTAAAAGCACATATACAAATGATAAGTTGGTAATTATTTATATTTATTATTAGACACATCAAAATAAAAAAAAATAAAAAAATAAAAGTTTCTTTGAAAGCGAAGGGAGGTGATAGTGAAGAAGAAGAGAGAGGGCGACCCATTCTCTCTTCTTCTTTGTGTCTTTTTATTTTTCTTATTCTGATTTTCATTTTCAATGAGTATTAATACTACCACTTCGTTTCTATGAGAAGAGAATTCCGTCTTGTTCAGAAGCAAAATTAACAATCTTACTCTCAGCTAAGAAAGAAATTAGTGTGTGTTGTGTTGGAGAAGAAAAAGTAAAATTCCATGTCACACAGCTTTCATCAACACCAAGGATTTTACAATTTCTCAAATGTATATGAGAGATCTGCAACGACGACGACGAAGCATGAAGATATGTTAAGAGTACAAGGCTTTGAGCCACAGCAAGTTGAAGTAGCAGCGGCGGATGTTGAGCCGCCGCCTACTGCAACGGTTTATGACGATGGTGGAATGTTGACGGAGATTATCAGCTACCCATCTGCGTGGCGGAAAACCGCCACGGAGATATTGGATGATCAGATCCAATCGAGTAATTATCGATCGTGGCCACAAAAGGAGCAGCAGCATCTTCAGCAGCAGCAGCAACTTCTTCCACAATCAATAATAAACGATACTGAGGTAATTATATAATTGAACTGTTTAATCGTTAATTAGCTAATGATTTTGTATTATGCAGTTTGTACTCATCAAATCTCGAAGTTTGAAGTACAATTAAATTCAATTTTCGAGAAATTATCATCAATCAATCAACCTTGACCTGGATAAGAGTCATGTACTCCGAGTTTTGTTCTTCTTTTTTTACTTATTGCTAATGAAAACTTTTGGCTATTTTCATGCAGCTTCCTCTAATGAATCCTCATATTAAACCGTCATCTCCGCCTCGCTCTTCATCTTCACTTCACATGTTACTTCCAAACTCAGTAGACACAAACAATCTTCTTCATCATCAAGGATTTCACTTGCTTAATCCAGCACCAGTGGAAACTCCGTCTCAATTCACATGGGTTCCAGGTAATTAATTAATTATGTTTTCAACACGCCTATTACTTGTTGACGCTAATACTAAAATTATTTCTTCAACAGGTAGTAGTAGTGGAGAGGACAATTCCGCTAGGATTGGAAGGGTTGTGGATGGTCAAGGTCTTTCCTTATCGCTTTCTAGAAATTTCGAAGCTGCTGCAAAATTGGAAGACTTGAGAATCGGAAACGGTGAAATTTACTTGCATAATAATCAAGGACTATTAGGTCCGATGAATAACAACAATAATCACCATCACCATCACCACCATCAACTGTTACATTCAGGAGTAATTATGGATCATCGTACTCCTCCTCATCCTCATCCTCTTCCTCCTCACTCTAGTACGGGTCATCATCATCAAATTCATGTTGGATACGCAGCATCATCACCAAGAATATCAAATGCTCTAAGAAATTCGCGATATGTAAAAGCTACACAAGAGCTACTTGAAGAATTTTGCTGTGTAGGTAGGGGAAATTTCAAAAATCAAAGGGTGAAGAAATTAGACGATGATCAAAACCCTAATTCCAACTCGGAGAGTGAAGATCATCGTGGTCCCTCCAAAGATAATCATCCTCCATTATCAGCTGCTGAGAGATCTGAATATCAACGGAGGAAAATCAAGTTGTTATCTATGCTCGATGAGGCATGTCGTAGTAACTTGCTTCCTTTAATCTCTCTTTCTCTATAATTATCAAGTAAAACGTCAAAACTTAGCTTGTTAAAAGGTCCATTTTTTTCATAATTATCAAAAGCTGATCACCTAATTACAATAGTCATTAACAACTAATAATGACATTATTAAAATATTTAATATGGTACACTAGAGTACTACCTTATACCTTTCATTATTAGTAAGATTTAATTAGTGTTTCACTTTTTAAAGAAGAGCTACATGTCGAATAACAAACGACATGCCTCCATTATAGGTTGTAGTTTAGCATTAAGGAAGCTAATACGAAAATTAGTCTCTCTAATTAAAATAACTAATTCATTCCACAAAAGAAGCAAATGATTTATCATCTGGTACAGTTGGGGACCATTTCTCTTTTCTTCCTGATTCGATGATTCGAGGGTCTTTTTTAAATCATCAATTATTGATACTAAGCCGCGTTTATTAATCTTTGTTTAGTTGAATTTTTTTTTTTTAACAACTCACTCAATTGCTCCCCACGTTCATTAATTCCCATTGCAGTATAGTACTAAGGAAGATGTCAGGCAGAGTGATTAATTTTATATATAAAAAGCAAATCTGATGATCTGATGAACGGTATTTGTTTAATTTGTGCTGGAAAAGCACAGCACAAAAATGCTTCGTGCTACGCATATTCCATCATGCACACCATGTGTTTGATATAAAAAATTAAATTAAATTAAATTAGAACTCTTTTTTTTTCTCTTCTTCTTCTTCACCGTTCCAGGTAGATGCAAGGTACACGCGTTACTGTGAGCAAATGCAGGCGATGGTGAATTCATTCGATTCAGTAATCGGTTACGGTGCAGCAGCTCCATACACAGCGTTAGCTCAGAAGGCGATGTCGAGGCATTTCCGATGTATAAAGGATGCGATTGTTGGTCAATTGAAACAGACTTGTAAGTATTTGGGGGAGAAAGATGTGACGGGAACGAGTGGGTTAACAAAAGGGGAAACACCGAGGTTGAAAATGCTTGATCAGAAATTGAGGCAACAGAAGGCATTACATCAAATGGGAATGTTGGATTCTGATGCTTGGAGGCCGCAAAGAGGATTGCCTGAGAGATCTGTTAATGTTTTAAGGGCATGGCTTTTTGAGCATTTTCTTCACCCGTACGCTCTCTCTCTCTCTTTTCTGCTTTATTTTCTGTTTTAGTGCCTGGCGGGGCTGTGCGCTGCGGGCTGCGCCGCAGATAGTACAGTCTGATACATATCATATGCACACTGAATAAAGTTTTTCCTAAATTGATTTCAAACTTTTCTATCTCTTAACAGTCTAAAGGAACATCGTTTGGTTAAAAACTTCAAACGATCGATCAATCGAGCTATTAAGATTTTCTTTCATGTATGTCTTGTAACTTTAATCCCAGAGTTTAAATAGTCTTTACGTGGTCAGGTTATTATAAATGAGTCTCCTTAAAAATATGAGATCTGTTATATTAAATTCAAAGAGAGGTTATTTGTTATAATAGGTAAAGAAGAAATAACCTTTTTTTTTTTAAATATATTTCTTTTACACGGATGATGTATAAAAACTTTAATTTAATTATTTGAGAATAACTAGACATTGAAGTAGATTTTTGTGTTTATAAAATTTGAATTTGTAAATTAAGCAGCTTATTGAGTTTTATGGATGATGTATAAATAAACTTCAATTTAATTATTTGAGAATAACTAGACATTGAAGTAGATTTTGTATTTATAAAATTTGAATTTTTAAATTAAGCAGCTTATTGAGTTTTTTGGTAAATTAAATTAGATTTTAAAACATATATAAAAATTTGAAATCAAAATTACAAATTTTTTAGATTCTATAAGCAAAGTTCTAACTCCGACCATTAAAAGAAATATATAATATAAAATTAGTAATAATATTAGAAATTAAGACAGTCTAACTTGGAATAAGAATCTAAAAACACTAATAATGAAATGATTTTTTTATATATATATATATTATATTAATTTTATTATATACTTTGACATAAATCTAGGCCTTTCATATGCATATTCCATTTCTTTCCTAGAAATTTGATTTTTAGAGGTAAGTCAGAAAGTCACAGACCCCCTGAATTACCAAATGTGCATCTTTTATTTTGTCCAAGAAAGAAAGGGAAAGATTTCACATTTCCTTCTTGGGATTAGGAAAATACTGACTTTGCATCATCATGCCTAAAATTTATGCATACTCAAAATTTCAGTGTTAAAACACTTGTATATATAAAAAAAATTTAGTTATTTTTTCACAATATTATACTAAATGTTCGTTTAAATTGGTTTATTCAGGTGTTTTTAAGTCAAAATAGTTTTTAAATAGTTTTGAAGTGTTTTTGTAAAGTTAAAAAGTATTTATAAGCACTTATTTTAAAGCCAAAAAATAACAAAATAAGTCATAAACTAGAAATCCTAACTTATGGGTCAAAAGTCAATCCAAACAAGCTCTAAGTGATTCTCAAGAAAAAAATGCACGCTATCACATATAACCGATAGATGAAAACTAGAACATTGTACAAGGTGTGCGTAGCAGATTTAAGGTCTAACAGAAATATTTTATTCCTTATCCAATAAAAGTAAGTGATAGTATAAGCGTCTAAATAAAATTTACTCAACATATTTAAGAGATTATCAGTATAACCTAACAACAACAACAATAATAATAAAAAAGTGTACATAAACTTTGTCCCTAGATGCATTAGATTAGAATAGAATCTTATACTATATAGATTGGTGCAGGAGTATATGTTTATTGGCATGCATGAATTTTATTTAGGATTGATTATGAAAGAGAGTAAAAGTGATGACATTATAAGTATATTTGGTTTTTATAACAGGTATCCAAGTGAAGCAGACAAGCATTTGTTGTCCAGACAGACTGGTTTATCTAAAAATCAGGTACTCATTACAATCTTTTATACACTCTATAATATAATAATATCAGATGCTGTCATATCTCTTGAAAACGATAACTCATCTTTTTCTAATTTCAATTCTTTTTTCTCTGAACATATATGTACATGACATACATATATTGCTCTTTTAAAGTCCAGGCTAAAATGATGAATACTTAATAAACTAGGCCTAGGTGAATTATATAGTATAAAGTGTAAATTTACTATGTTCGTGTTCAGTTGAATTCAGTAATTTTGTCTTGAAGTATGATTTAACAATATAGGTGTAGTCATATGTAGGTGAGATATGAAAAAGATAAAATATAAGTAGATCCTTGTGGGATAAATAAGTTATTTCCGTTACTCTAGAACACATTTAAATAATATTAGATTTCAAACCTAATAATTCAAATGGTTAGAGAATTCCTAGACATTTTGAACTAATTAAAATATAAATTATGAATCTGTCTCTCTAATTATTTATCTCAATCTGAATTACAATGATAGAGTAAAAGATCTCTATCATTGTTATCATTTATAATATTTTTTTAATTTAATTTAATTGACAGTTTGATTTGATACTGAATTTATGAAAAAAATGATTTTTTTAAAAAAATTATGGTTTTATATATATATTGACATTTGAATCTACAAAACTTTTAAACCTCGTGGCCTTAAATATGACATATTTCCTCTTTTTCAGTTTTTGTATCTTTTTTTTAGTATATTTAGAAAGAAAAAATCTCTTTGGTCAGAATTTAGCTACGATGACATTTTTTCTATATTATTTTACCTCTTTTTAACATTTTTACCCTATTAACTTTAATAACTTTAACTAAAAAATAAAATAAAAGATTAGTTTATTTTAAAATAAAAAAATTATAGTTTTCTTAATTTTCTGGTTATATTTTGACCAAATTTTCTGACCATTTAGCACTTTCCATTTAGAAAACAATGTCATTTTCTATACTAATTTATTATATCTCTTTACCCCGACATTCTACCAGACATATTCAATATCATAAGATTCCAAAAACATTTTATAAATATACATATCTAAGATCTTAAAATTCAAAAAGTTTGTAATTTTTAAAGTTATGTGCCTAAATCAAAAAAGACACAAATAATATGGAGGGAATAATATTAAACAGCACTAGTTATGAATTTGTTTGAATAATAAGATATTCTCGAATATTTTCTTAATTCTTCAGCTTATATATGATGTGTCATGTGTATAAAATTAATATGGATCTTTAACTAACTTCCTTACCAACAATATAGGAGTAAATAATTGATTTTATAAATTACATGAAACCTTTAAAACACGTAGAAGATTTATTATTAAACAGGTAGTTAGGATGTGCATGTTTGATTTGACAATAAATATTAGTTTATAAAATAAAATATTTAGAGTAGGAAAAATATATATTATAAATTATTACCAAATTGTGATCGAGTGTGAACACATAAAGTAGTATGATAACATCAGCTTGTGGAAAATTTTAATTTTAATCCCACAAGATTAATCTTAAATATTTAAGATTGTTTAGTTTATATAATTTGTGCTAATACTATTTGCATGTGCCATCTTGTGGAATGTGGAATAACAATTAACAACTGACATACCTATAAAAGTTAATTAATTGTGTCTCTAAAGATGGTAAAAGAAAAATTCAATTTGATATATAAAATATTATTTATCAAAAATATAAATAAAAATTCTAAAATTTGTATATTGAACTTCTTAATGTGTTATTAATTCCTCTCAAGCAAAACATCAAAGTTTTAATGAAGTTGAAGGCAAAATGATATAAAAAAGGTGGATATATATTCTCTATTAACACAATTATTAACTTATAATTTTTAAACTTGAACTATCGCCAAAGTATTTCAGATATATGTCAAATTAAAATATTGTTTAGTCTAAAAATATATAATTAGACCATGTGTGTCTTTTTTTAAAAAAAATTATAACATTCAAAGATAAATAATATGGTGATAGATTGTGAATGTTGATTACTGATAGTAATAATTAATCGCGGCTAGTATATAGCTAGTGATGAAAAGAGTGAATAACAATAGTTAACAATTGTGATTGTTATCGTTAGTTGGTGATGACTATTGATTATTGTGATGAATTATTGTAATAGTATTAATAATGATAATTGGCAATATATGATAGTGGTTATGGTAATAGCGTTTGGTGTTAATGTTTGTAAGTGAGTGTTGTTACCAATGATGACGATGGTAATTAACGGTGGTGATTATGGTTAAGAATGGTGGTTGTGAATTAAAATTCAGACATAAAAAATAATTATTTAATGACTGAAAGATCTTATTTATTAAGATTTCTGTCTTTATTAGTTAGTATAATTAAATAAATAAAGTTTTAGGACTTATTTGTTTGTGCTAAATCAAAATGATAATTATTACAATTAAAATCTCAACCACAAGTCATGTCAATCACTACAATTTCAATTGTAATCATTTACGATCACCACAATTAACTACAACAATCATTGATCACTATTTATAATATTACCATCAGTCTCTAATTATACAATTAACTACCTTCATTATTCCTCATCACATTAACAATATATCACTATCAGTCGGTGATCACCACCATCAACCACTAATGTCAACTACTATCTCCGAAGCCACTATTATCAAGTATACCATCATCAATGGACACCAACATATATTGTCCATTTTTGGTGATTATTTAAAAGATTTCTACAAAAATGTTAGTTTATCAGTTTTATCTATTGGTAACTACAATCATTATTGTCCATTATTTTCAATTATATATCTCTACTTTTAGCTATAACTATCATCACTCTGTCAATTACTATAATCAATAATCACTACCACTAGTCAACTAATACAGTATCACCTTCCACCCCTAATACCGAAACAACAATCAAATCCACCATCAATTGTTTTTATCGCTTATAACCAAATTATTCATAATCATCATAAGTTATCACTATTATCCATTGTTATTCTATATTGTCACCTAATGTATGAAGAACCAATTCCTCCAGACCCTATCGAAATTTGGTTAAGAAATCTAATCCTATTTGGATTTGATCTCCTTATTTCTTCTGTCCTCCATATGATTTCTCCTATTTTTCGAAAGTATTTCCTTTTATGCAAGTACATCAATATTTTTTTATTGATCACGAATTCTTAATGCAACACATTATCTCAAAAAAATCAAATTCTTTGGCAAATCAACCTTGTAATAGGATTCACTTATGATCAACAGTCTTTCAAGAACCTGATTTTTTATTAATTGAGTAATACTTCTGTAAGTATAATCGGTTTCTCCAAGAGACTTGATTTTTTTAGTTTTTTTATCGATTAAAATTACTACTAAATAAACATGTCAAGAATTTGATTCTAGTATAATATTTATCAATTATTAAAACATTAAATTCGAGATAATTCAGTTTGATTCGACATCCACCATGACTATCATCATCAACCTCTAATATTGTCAACCGCCATCACCAATAACTATTACTTACACCCGATTAGCCAACACCATCCCTAATCGACATCCAAAAGAACCATTTCTATCCATCATCATCATCAATCATCATATATCCATTTCTATCCATCATCATCATCAATCATCATATATATTTTTTGAAAATATTTCCTTGATATTTAATATTAGACTAGATCTTAAGATAATATCTTAAGATTTGAATATGTATTCAAATTTAGACTCTAGATCTATATAAATATCTTAATATTTAAAAGTATGATAAAATTCAAATGTCTTACCACCAATGAAATCAAATTAAATGATGCCTAAATCTTATGCAAAACTTAAGTAAGGACTCCTCCTCCTTTATAGTGTGTAGCCTTAAAAGGATCTTAAAAAGTAACCTTAAGTTATATAGATTAACCACGAATGCTTTAAGCTCCCTTTTTTTGGTCTGATTCCTAATTGAGATATGTTCACTTGATCCACTAAGAATCCCTTAATTTGTTTATGACACTTTTATTGATCCCTTGATTTCTAGGATATTTTAATTTTGCTTTAGGGACTCGAATGATTATTATTCTTGTATTTGATCTAAGCTTTTTAGTATTGAGGGATCGTGAAAATATTTATCCTACATTTCTAGAACTTATCTAGATAGTCGATCGCATATCTAAATCGTTATTAGGACCATAGTTTCCTTCATATATGGACTTAAGATTATATAATTGACAAATGTATCTAGATTGACATTTCATTAGAACTATTAGTGTTATAGCTATATGAATATGTTGGTATTGTGTAACATTTTCATTAGGATATGTTGCTCAGAGTATGAATAAAAAACTTGTGAAGAAAGAACGACAGTTTAGTGTTAAATAGACGTTGAGCTTAACTCTGCCTAATATTAGCTGAAAAATTGTCGAAATCTTATAAAGAGACCACATGATAAATCTCATATACCATCGATATGTGAGATTCTTCACACACTCTCATCCCCAATAGGCTGGATATTTGGAGCGTCGACGATTTTAATATGAGGGTCCAACATCGTGAAATAAGAATGGGAATGAGTCCTGCTTTAAGACTAATACCATGTTATGAAA
Organism: Solanum lycopersicum; assembly: GCF_036512215.1. NCBI lineage: Eukaryota > Viridiplantae > Streptophyta > Magnoliopsida > Solanales > Solanaceae > Solanum > Solanum lycopersicum. The sequence goes on along the minus strand of NC_090803.1, from coordinate 66,004,620 downwards.
TCGACCTTAGGTATAACGCAATTTTAAAAGTTAGCTCAAATGATGAGGATCATCTAAAGTCATATTAAAAAGTCATCCCTTACAAAATCGATACAAGACTCTTTACAAATACACATATCACTCATATTCAAAACTGAATATCTGATACATGAGTAATTTACTATATAAGAGTCTAACACCGAAAATGAGAATTAAAATGAATCTTGCTAATACCATATACAGAAATAAATCAAAAGAGGAGTAGTTCAATTAATTGATCCTGTTTGAAAATGGAAAGGTAAAAAGACAGCTAATTGACAAATACATCCAACATTTCCTCAAATTTACTGCAAATATTTATATCTTGTAGGGATAGATACAAATATTTTTGTCTGATTTACACGGTTGACAGTACCCACCAATTTAATATAGGACATTCTGACTGTTGATTTTAAATGTTCTGTCATTATTTGCATTAATTTGGTCTCATGTAATCAATGATACCTTCAACAAATTGAGTGCAGTAGATAACATTTATGACTCCATCCACTTTATTACCCCTACTCAAGGGTACATATTGATGCAATTTAATACTCCACGTTACTTCTCATTCACTTTTATTTGTCTTATTTCATTTTTCTATTGTTAATAATATGAACTTACATTAATATTTTAAATATGATTGCAGCTTATAGTATTTTTCTAGAGAGAAATTTTAAAAATATTTCTAAACTTGACGTAGATTATTAAATTTGTCTCTAAATTATTGACAATCTTATAAAAACATCCTTCTACGTAATTGACTAAATTTAGATATACCTCAATCTGTCACTTGACATTGGAAATGGTCTCAAACTCTTGTACGAGCATGAGACTTTTAATAAAAAGTCAAAATAAGTATTAAAAACATTCTAAACTTGGGAGAATTTAGGAGTGTGAATTTAAGTTCAGATATAGGGTGCTTTTTAAGGCTATCAATAATTAGGGATTAAACTAATAATTCGCACAAAGTTTAAGGGTGTTTTCAATATTTTTCCCTATTTTTTATATAGTTTTCTTCAACATGCATCTATCTTCAAAATCTGAAATATTGAACTAATTTGATTCAAAACTAATTTGATTCAATCTAACTCTGCAGATTAGTCAGACTGATTCTCGTAAATCGATATATAAAAATCTCTCTTTTGTTATGCTAAAAATAGATTTTTATTTTTACTGATACGTTTTGCAGGTATCAAATTGGTTCATAAATGCTAGGGTTCGATTGTGGAAACCTATGGTGGAAGAGATGTATCAACAAGAAACCAAAGAAGAAGAAACAGATCAAGAAGAAGAACAAGAGCAACAACAACAAGAAAAACAAGCACAAATCCCGATGCACAACATGGCTACATCACCAGCAGCAGCAACAACAAAAACAACAACAATGTCAATATCATCATCAGTAAGATCCAAATTTAATGCTAATGAAAGAGACCCTTCAGAAAACATCATCAATTATAGGCAGTACGCCTTGGGAAACCAACTAGTAATGCTCCAATCAGACGACACCGCAACCGCGTCCACCTCTAATCATCATTACTTTACAGCGGTGGACGCAGTTGATTTGGTGGCTGATCCAAATGCGGTCAATACGGCCGCATTTGGATCTCAGCAAGCTGGAGATGTGTCACTCACATTGGGACTAAGGCACTCAGAAAATGTACCAAGGAAGCCAGCACAATTTCAATTAAGAGACTTTGGAGCTTATTAATTAGTATTATTACTATTATTATCAACAATTTTAAGTTTAAAGAGTAGAAATAATTAAAAAATCGAAAGTAATGTTATAATGTATGAATTTACTTTTTAATAGTATTGGGATATCAATTGTATAAATGGGGAATTGTCTTATTTTAGTGATGTGATATATAGGGTTATGTGTAAAAAAAATATGTTGCGGGTAATTTATGAAAATGTAGTGAGTTGGGTGCTATATGCCAATTATAGTTATTTATCTATGTGTGGATATGCTATATTTACTAAGGTCTTTTTTTTTAACTCTAGAAATTCTTATTTACGAAGTTATATAATTGTTTTCTATCCTGATGTTTTGATACTCATTTTGAAGTTTCGATTAATCAAAATATATGTGATAACAACTATTAAAAGATGAAGCATTCTATTTTTTTTTTGAATATTTTTCATTTTCAAGACTCTAAAAATCTGATCTCGATTAATCAAAATTTATGTCGATAAGAGGATTGTTAAAAGATGAAGTGTTCTCCTTATCTGAGTATTTTTCATGCCTAATGTTTAAAATCTCTAATTAAGAGTAAGAAAAATTTATGTGCTCAAAGATCTTTGATATAGAGAATTAGAGATGTCTCTTTACATCAAATTTTTTCTAGCCAATCATGACATACATAAGTATATGATAACTAGAATGAATTAATATTATTCTTTGAGACTTTGATGATATAATTGATAGTTATCTATGTTAGAATCTAGTTAAAATGGTCACTTTTTGTATTTATTTTATTTTGCTAGCCCCTTGCTATATAGCTAGTGAACAATTACTAGCTAGAATGGTCCCTGCTAATTGCTAATAATGTAAATAGTTTATCAACTCCACATCAAGCATTAAAATGTTTAACTATCCAATGTATTTTATTCGTACGTAAAGTGTCGGTGTCCTCTAACCTCTATCTTTTTTTAAAAAAAATAAAAATTTTCCGTCTCAGAAATTCACACAATTACTGAAATTTTACATTTTAGAGTTAGAGTTTGGAGAATGCTTTTGTTATTGTTGTCCTCTATCAAACTTGACTAATACTTCGATAATTTCTTTTTACACAACTTAAAAATAGTATAAGCTTTTAATTTGTTTGTCTTATTACTTTTTAATCAATTTCAAAAGGAATGTTTTCTTTCTTTTTTGAAGTCTTTTTACTTTCAATTCTTCATATGATATGTTTAAAATAACAAGATTAAAGAACGTTTCAGTACATTCACATATCTTTTATTTAAAATTATAAACTTAAGACTCAAAATTCTTTTTTATTTTTTTTAAACTTCACGTAAAAACACAATCATCAAACAAATAAATTAATTCAGTTTCTAGAAGTTATGAAACTTACGTAGGATACATTATTCAAAAGTTTTATTAGAAGAATGGCAATGAATTAAATATCACAAAATCAGTACACATGTCATTGTCGGATTAATGAATCTTAATCATTTAATAATTGTCCTGCTTTGATTGGTTACTTTAGTATTCACATAATAATTACGGCTTTACTCAATTTAAGATTAAACTATAGGTTATCTCAGTGGGAGGTTGCTTTCAACCTGCATATATATATATATAGAAAATAACTAAGTCGATGCTTAATTGAAACAATCTCTTTATCTTTATAAGATAAAAGTAGAGCGGGATCAAATAGGAAGATGAATATATCTTGGTTATGATTAGTATATGATCAAATAATTTTTATATGATAAAAGTATGATATCGAGTTTATCTGAAATAAATATCGAACAAGACATAAACTATGTGCAATATCTTTACTTGCCAATATTATTGGTGTATTATCGTATAGATGCATCCAATTAATAATGTTTGTCTTTGAGAGTACAGTGTGTGGATGCATAATTCAATGCAAAGAAACAAACTTTATATATCATATATCCCATGATCTATAACTGCGAAAAAATTAAATTGTATCACTGAATCATTCATTTGGTCCCTCATCGTGACAAAATTAGAAAATTACAACATATTGTTGCAAGCAATCTCATCGTAAGATTAATTTATAAAATCATAATTCATTCAATTTATTAAAATTTGACTTAAGTGATTTTTGAGCGGGTCATTAGCTATTAGCATAATTTTTACCTGTTCAAATTTGATTCAACTCGCATATTTGCTACTTATTATTATAGTAATAGCAGAAGTCTTTCCTTTAAAACAACAATGAATAAGAAATTTACATCAATCTCGTAAAATTTCTACAAATTTTAGATCAATATTTTGTTAATACGTAATTAAAAAATTGTCAAAATATGTAAACGTTCAAGAATTCTACGAATGCAAGAGTATGAGATTACTATAAGAATATAACTTTAAAAAAAAAGTTTAAGCTATACATATTGGCACTTGGCCGTATAAAAAAAAATTTATACAATCAAATCACTTATTAGATAATTAATAATTACATGAAAATCACTTGATAAAGTGTAAAAATGATCTTTACATTTTATGATGGCGGTATCAAATGCTTAAATTACATTTATAAATCAGAATCAATCCAATAGTAATTTACATATTTTTTTTCTCATCTGATGTCCGAAGCTCAAATTGAAACCTTGATTAAATCCAAATCGTACACTCGAAGGCCCATTTAGAGGTGGTGCTCCCGAAATATTTTTCTCCGTATACAAAGCTCAAACCCAAAACATCTAATTAAGGGTGGAACAGTATCACGACTCCTAACAGTAACTTACACTTGGTCATGTAGGAGGAACCAAAAAAAAAATATGTTGAACCCATAAACGAACAACAATAAAAGAATATTTTCACATGGTTAATTAATTAATCATTAATGTGCTTAATAAAAACATTTAATTTTGGAACAAATTATTTGTGAGGAATATGAATATCAATTATTTTTTCAATTTTAAGCATAGATGAGCTTTGACTGGCTTATGATCAGAGCTTTGTATGCTTTCAATTGCTTCATAAGAATGTAAAGTTGCATTTACATTGTCACTGTCTATCTTGAATAATATTCTGTCTGTCCATGATGGTACTCTAACCTGCATTTTTAAACAAACAATTATTGTCAAATTAAAATATATAATATATATCGAGCGAAAAATACAACTCTCTATCTTACTTTACATGACGCTCTTTTCAATTTTTTGATCTTCAAAATGTCTGATACTATAAATACTCTTACTAGTAATGTATTTTAAAGTTATGAGAGTCTAGGACAACAATGATAGGACAAATTTCAATATCCAATTGAATCTAGACGAATCTCATATTTTTGAAATAATGATGGAACAAATTTCAAAAAGGAAACTAAGTCCTAATGGATATATTCTAGAAAAAATTCATATCGATAAACACATAAGATCGATTAAATGCGAAATATAGAATCCAGTGTTATACTCTATTGATGAATTTTTAAGTTGCACAGGCTTAGATCCAAAGAAGACAATATCATGAATAGACTAAGATATTACAATGTATATTTAGAAAATATATATCATATACACCTGAGTGTGTATATATAGTATATAATACTTGGGCCATTTTGTTTCATTACTATAAAAGTCAAATTAAGTACTACATCTTGAACTTAACTACCTCAAATGACAAAATGATGTAAAAAAAGATTTGGAATAAAAGGATCAATTATAAATAATTATTAGACTTATATAAATTAATTAATTTAATTACCTTGTGACTTGTATCATAACTGCTGCTTCCAATATCATATTTATAAGTTGGTTTAAAATCTAATGCACCTTCACAATAACCATTAAAAATCTCTCCTCTTTCTGCTTCTTGTAATAGTTGATCTTTGCTAGTTAACATCTACAATATCAGTCGAAACAAAATATTCAAATCTTTGTACTGTCAGTGTATATAAAATATATAACTTAAAAAATTTGTAAATGTACATACTTGGTGGAGATTTCCATGGATGAGATCTCTAGCAGGATAAGAATTTATGCCTTGGAGTCTATAATTTAAATCTCCTAACCATACAGTAAGTTGTGCTGATTTAGCATAAGGATTCTTATTCTTTGAGAAAAGTGAATTTGATATATGTTTGAATTGCAAATTCCTCTCTTCTACATTACGAGCATGAGCTGCAAACGTAAAACTGAATAATCGATAAATTGTATATAATCAAAATTAGATTTTTCTAAGCTGATACGAAATATATATACATAACATTACACGTTTTGTCCTTCAGATGACCTGTTTTTTTTTTTAACCCTTTAGCAATCGAACTAGTTATATCTAATGAGGCATAAGTTATTTTAGAAACTAAAGACATGTTGTATATAAACGATATTAAGATATGGAAATATAAACTTTTATATAGGGGCAAAAGTTAAAAGATCAACACAAAATAAGGCCAAAAGTGCAAATGACCCAAAGATATATTTAGTATTTACATTGGGCCTAGTAGGAACTATTTAAAAAATGGCCACAAAAAGGTGGAGGCAGTTATACAGTTTGAATTTTTGTGTCACCAACATTACGTGATGAATTTGAAAGCAAATTTTAATGAACATATACTCTCTTTAAATGTCGTCCGTATTAAGCGTCTACGGTACTAAAAATAGTTATCTCAATTATCAATATATAAAATCGAGAGAAAATATATAGAAAAAATTAATAACTAATATTAAACGAAGAGTATTTTTGTTATTATATTTTTCAACGTACTCTAAGCAATTAGGTCCATTATGGGTCCAATCTTTTTACCTACCTAACTACCACTCTACATACAAAGAATATAAAAAATAAGTTAATTTAAATCTAAATATTAAGAAAGGCAGATAAGTCAAAAGGTTTTTTAGTTGGTTTGTTTGATCAGTACTCTCTGTCTTAATTTATACGATATATTGTTTCAAAAAAATAAACTATTCTTAAATTACTATAAAAAGTTTATCAACAGTGAATATATCAAATTAAATTACTATAGTTTTATTTGATTATATTCCGAACAGATAAATATATTTGATTAATGATAAAAGAATATATACAGATTTAGGGAACTTACCAGAGAGGTGACAAGAAATAAAAACCATTTGTATGCCTTTATAGCTAATTTTAATAGCCACTGCTCCTTTTTTTCTTCTGATTAACCAACCTAATCCTCCAACTTCATGCTTATCCACTTTTACTTCTATATAAAACCACATTTATTATATTAATTAATAACCTTATTTAATCAATTAACAAAAAAGTTTAGTAATATATATTCTTGTGATATAAATAAAAGAAATAAAGAAACTCTACCTCTTGTAAATTGCTCTGAATTCTTGGGGCCAAACACATAGAGTTGTACAGATTGCATTACTGATTTTCCCAAAAGCCTTCCTCACCAAAATTAATGAAAAAATGTCAAAAATATTGTAATAATCTATACTTTTGTTAGTTTATTCATGTCATAATTACTAAATATGTGTTTTACTTTATTAAATTATATCATAATGAAAATTACATAACACTCGATACAGATAAATTTTTTGAGTAATATAACTAGAGAGTAGAGACAATAAAAAGAAAGTGACTTTCTAGTAGTGTTATTGTGGTTGAATTGAAACCATATTAAAACCAAATCCATGTAGACCTCTGTATCATAACAATAATAACATATTTATTTTATATAATCTCATAAAATAAATTTTGAAAAATAAATAGTGTATACGCAATATTGAGATAATTTCATAAAAATTAACAATGCATGTAAAACAATTCAAAATGGAATTAAAAAGTCATATGGAAAAGAATTAGATAAAAAAAATTGTAACAACAAAAAAATTATATATGTCAAGATGCAATGTATATTAGTACTGTTTTTTCTTAGAATTTTAAATAGGACCACGAAAATTATTACTAAAAATATCGAGGAACACATGACTTTTCTAGGATGAAAAACAAAATAATTGAAATTAAAACTTTATAATAGAGGGAAAACACGTCAAAATTAGTAACTAGTCATTGTCAATATGCTTCTTATTATCTTCCTATATTTGAACTTATCGTCTTTGGATTTTATTTTCTTCATTTCCATAAACATGTATACAACCTTGCTACCCTGAGAAAAAAAACTAATTTGCTAAAAAAAGAAATTAAAATTTTTACATTTAATAATAGAGAAAACGAAGAGCAAAGAAATTAAAAAAAATTACATTTTATATCATCACGGTCTTTTTGTTTCAGTTTGTTTATCTAGTCTTGATTTTGTACAGAGTTAAGAAAGTAAAAGAAAAACTTTTGAATTTTTTAGTGATACGTTGAATGTACCAACATATTATTTAGTTTTGTGGTTTTTAAAGAAAATTAAAATAAACTGGAAAAAAAAAAGACAAACAAATTAAAACAGAAATAATAACTTCTAACATGTCTAGCCTGCATTAGTAAATTGAATAAGCAATCATTTTGTACAAGTTGATAATGCAAAAATATCGAATATTATACTATTAGTATATATAACTTAAATTTTTCGTAAAAGAACTATGAAATAAATAAATCGAAGATAGATATATATACATACATATGAGTATCAGCCAATGTGTTCTTCAATAACTTGCAAATATTATTTCTAGGTGCCTCTTGCAAACCCATCACCAATAAATCATATTTTCTGTCTTCACCAACTAATTTTGCTATATCCTCACAAGGTACCTTCACATTATATACAAAAAAATAATATACGCATAAATTAGCGATAGATAAATAATTTCTACGATCTATTATATAACAATAATCGTCGCTAATCCAATCCCATTATAAGTAATCATTACAATAAAAATAACTTTTAGCGGTATTAAATATTGACACTAATAAAGAATGTTAACATTTTTACCAGCATTAGTTAAGTGTCATTAGAATCAATGTCGTTAAAGGCCGCTAGTGATCATTTTTGTTATAGTGAATGAGCTACTTAGTGAAAAAAATGTTTGTTATTTCTGAAAGCACATGCAAAATTTAAAGTAGACAAGTAAAAGTGAACGTACCTGACCGTTCATATTCCAAGTGACGAAATAGATGCAAAGATGAGAAGTTCCAGAGAATTCACAGCGTTTTTGGATATCAATAGTTTTGATCCCTTCATGACTTGCCTCAAAACTATCTACCATTCCTATTGCTTCACCTTTATGTCTCTTCATTTTGTACTTTCTTTAGAAAAAAATAATTTAATTTCATCAAATGAATGTTATATAGTAATAATATAGCAAATTAAAATGGATCGAAATATATAGAAAAATTATTAATTACCTTGATGCTTCAAAAAGCTTTACACATAATCCCTCCATTGAGAAGAAGAAAAAAAACTTGTTTTAATTTCTTGAATATTGAGTATCACTAGTGTTCTTGAATGGGAAGCACAAGTTTATAAAAAAAAATTTGTAAGATATCAAAGTTTTTCTTTTCTTCTCTCTCTATATATAAATATAATATATAAATGGACGGTGAGAAAATATAATTCAATTCAAGAAAGAAGAAGTCAAAGGTTTGGCGAAAAGTAGATATAGGAAGTATTTCTTTAGTAATTTCATAATCCGTTTTAGCTATTGTCTGACTATAAATTTTGAAATAAAATTATTATATATGTGTATTACTAATTTTATTTGGAAAATTGAAATTTTATGAATAATTAATTAGTTAATTAAATTGAAGAGTATTTTAAGATTGTCAATAGTTTAGAGATAAAATTAATAATTCACGTAGAATTTAAACGTGTTTTGAATGTTAATGTTTTCTAATTAAGAAATTAATGACTAAATTAGAATTTGATTTGTCATTGAGTTACGTTTAGATGCCGTCGACATTATGACAAATTCGAAATGACAGCTTCAAGGTCAAGAAAACTCTAGTAGCTTTTTCATGACCATGCAAATTATTGGTTTTCTTAGAGTACTTTTTTTTATATTAATATAATAAAAGAATACATTTTAAAATATTACTTAACATTTATGCATCTTAATTTTCGAAAAGTGATATGTGACAAGTAAATTTTTAATATGTCTATATAGGCAAACTACAAATACAAATTTAAAAGGAGTAAATGTGATAGAATGATAAATACATGTTTCGAATTTGAATTTTAAGTCATTTTAGATACGAAATTGACTTTATTAGAAAATATTTTACCCTTTTATATGGACTTTTGATATGCATTTAGATTTAATTGAATTTTAACGTAAACATCGAACGCAGCGAATGAAAAATAAAAAATAATAATTAGATATTTTGACTCTCAATGCTGTTGCTTCGAGTCCCTTCAAAATCTAATAAATGTAGGTAGGTCAATGGGCAACCAAAAATAAAGAGGACACGTGGTCAATTTTGGGTGGAGTAACGTGAGAAACTATAATAAGTTAATTCATAATTACCTTTCTTTAATTTTGAAAATTAATATAGTCAAGAGTCAAATTCATCAAATCAGTATTTTTTTTTTCTATTATAGACATCAAAAACCAATATTCAAAAGGATAATTATACTATTATTTATCTTGATTTTTAAAAACAAAATTAATTTTAGATTATTATTTTTAACGAGATACTTATTTTGAAATGAAGAGAATACATATATATAACAACTCTAGTATTACGTTTATATAAATAACTCTAGTATTACGTTTATATAATTATCCTTTGCTTTAATTAAATAAAAATATATTTTTTCTAACGATTAAAATATTTAAATAAAAAAACTATACAGACTATATCCAGTTCCTAATGAAGTTAGAAGTGGGCTAGGATGACCAATTGTTACATTTGGGCCTTTCGGACTATCCATTTGATGATTTGCATAATATCCATTTTTAAGTTGCAATTTTTGTCCCAAAAATTTGAAACATTCCATCTGTTATTGACTTGATATATCTCTTAAGAAAATAGTAAATAAAATAATAATTTTATGATATTATTGTTTGAATATAATAAATTTAATATTTGGGAAATACTATGATTAAGAAAAAGGACAATTAATAAGGAACTAAGTAATCAATTAATTAATTTACTCTTTTTCACTTAATCTATAAAATGACCCATGGGCAATAGCTTTAGACAAATATATCTCTTGATTTTTCGAACTGAACAAATAAAAATAGACACATATTTTTAAGTCTATGGACTAGTAAGTAAAATTGATCTTAAAACTTAAAACTTAATTAGTACACTCACCTTTTCTTCACCATTCTTAAAACTAGATGACAATCCAATGTAAATATTATGCATAGGTAACATAATCTTAAAATAATCATAAAAACATCTTTCATTTTTTTAGCCTTTAATTAGAGAATTCAGGCTTAAGCTTTGAATATAAAGAAAAATTTATTAAAAATTAATCTTAAATAAATTTTGTACTGTAGATCTAAATTTAATTGAACCTTTAATTTTGTAAACTGTAAAAAAAGAAAAAACACGAAAGAGCAAGATATAATAATATTATATTTAAAGGAGTAGGGATGAAAAAGTTCTTATGAGGCACGTCTTTTATGAAATCAAGCTCCAAAATGTTGAAAAGCAAAATTAAAACGTGTTAAAAGTTATAATCCAACCCAAGTTAAAAATATATTTTTATGGTTTATAATTATATCAATATGTAGAATTTTGTAACTTACATTACAACTATTTATTATTTGTTGGCAATAGAACAAAACCATATTCTTAGTCAATATTAGATAACTCTAATACATCATCTAATAATTATTTTCTGTCTATTACTCCACCGATTCAATGACGTTACTAATAACATTTTAAAAAATATTGAGAGATATTTTGGAAACCATATAATAAGAGTAAAATAAAAAGAAAAAAACCATGTCTTCCTCTGGATAAGTTAAAATGAAGAAATAAAAAAAGTTAATTTAATATATTGAATAAATAAAGATAAACAAAGTCCTATTGAAATTTACCCTCTTTAGATGTATAAATTTTATTATAACTTAAAAATATAATTAAATATTTATACTTTTATTTTCCAATAAATATATCAAAAGATGCATTTATACTTAAAAACATCATCATTTAATATGAAATCAAAAAATTAAAGATTGGCCTACTAATATTTATAATTATACTCTGTATCAGTAATAACGATTTGATTGAAATTTCTTTCATCCTTAATTAGATATGTCAAATAATATTTACGAATGAAAATTAATTTATCATTATGTAAAATAGACTCTATATATCCAAATAACAAATTAATTGTTAAATGATATGTCGTCACGTAAAATGAACACTATATATAATTAATAATATTAAATCTAACTTTAATATGAATACGAAATATTAGCTGTGTACTCTACTATATGACTACTGAGTTGGTAAAACAGGACGGGGAGTACTATGCTTTGTAGTAGTTCACACATCATTTGCTTCCATTTTTTCCGGCGTAACAGATTTACCAAATTCATCCGCCTGAAACAAAGGTATTCTTCGTCTTCTTCTTGTATCTACTGATTTAGCCCTAAATTGCGGTTCAGCAACAATATTGTAATTTTTTTTTCTTGTCCTACTGTGTTGAAGTTCCATTTTAGGTTAATTTTGGTGTGATTTGAATCATTGATAGAGTCTATAAAACAAAGGGTGTTTGTCGGTGATGTTTTTTTTTGAGTTTTTATTTGTCGGTAATTTTTGTTTTCTAGGTTATTAGCCCTATAAAGTTGGTGTTTTTTTGGGATATTGATGTGTTTTGTAAGACATTGTTGAAAATTTAGATGATTCTGATGGGGTTTTTCAGGATTAATGATGGTTAATTAGAGGATTATAGCTTCTGATGTATAACTTGTTTGTGATCCACGACCATTTGTTCTGCCATTGCTCTATGTGAAGTGATTTAGGTGAGTCATAAGCAGATGTCTAAGTGCTACTCTTTTCTTTTCATTGACTAATTGCTACTGATTTAGTGTCACTCGGAAGCAGTGAGTTGCTTCATTTGCCTTTTTATCTTGCTGATTTGTTGTCATAATATTCTTGCAATCCTGCTTCAATTACATTTTTTTGAGCTGGAGGTTTGTGGAAAACAACTTCTCTAGACTTACAAAGATAAGGGTAAGGTATAGTACATCTTACCTTCACAGATTCGACTTGTGGTATTACAGTGGGTATGTTGTTATTTTACATGAATGTTGATAAATTGAGTGGCACAATGTACTGGAAGTATTTTAGTTTCAAAATGAAATGATTCATGTGAAGATTGTGCTTCAATTAGTAGAATAACAAGCACAACATGTATTACAACTGAATGAAGATAATTTTTAAGGCGTTTGTTTTTCTATATTTCCTTTTGGAATCTTGAGAATTTTTTTTGCAAAAATGTGTTTCTTTGGAATCTTCTGAAAAGCTATTACTTTGATGATGTGTTTTTAGGGTGTTCTTCAACTCATAAATCTTCAAAAACCAATTATCCAAAAACATTTTAGTTTTTGCATGTTTTCAAAAATCATCCAAACAAACCTTATAAAAAAAATGTTATCCGAACAAATCCTATAAATTTATGTAATGATAACATTAGCTAATTGGTGAAATTAGCAATTAGGGCATCAAATCAACATTTGATGTGTTTGCATCTATTGATGGATGAATTCAATATACTAATGGATTCTAACTCCGCATTTTTAGAAGATACAACTTCTGTGGTAAAGGAATAAGCAGTTCTTTTGGATTATAGTAAGGATATATGGCTTGAATGTTTATGTGAAGCGAATGTATACCTTCTGTTTACTATATGGATGCTAAATCTGTTTACTATATGGATGCTAAAAAATTCTGCTAGTTTGTAAAACATGATGAGGACTATGGGAAATAACTTGTTTTGATCCACACTCATTTCTTCTGCCACTGCTCTCTGTAAAGTGATTTAGGTGTGCCACTTTATTATCCATGTTATAAGCATCTGTCTAGGTGTGTTCCTGGGATAAGCAGAAGTTTTTGCTTATTGACTAACTACCACTGATTGATGGTAAATACTTACCCACATCGGGTGTTATGCTTAAATAAACAGTTAACCTTGAGAATTAGCAAATTAAAGTGAAAATGCATTTCACTTAACCGTGTTTAAGTGTTACAAAGTGTATATGCAAGATATGTGTGTATATTCATTTTATTGGTGTAAGCACCTATTCGTGTTAAGATTTTACCTGATTTAGTGCCTCTCGGAAGCTTTTGATTGCGATTTATGTTAGGGATTGTCCATAAATGTTGATCAATTGAGTGTAACAGTGGAATTTAAAGTACTTAAGTGTCAAAATCAAATGATTCACTTTAAGACCGTGCCTCAATTAGTAGAAAAACAAGCATAACATACCTATTACTACTAAATAAAGAAATATCTAAGGTGTTTGTTCTGAAAGTTTCTTTGAGATCTTGGAAGAAATTTTGCGAAATGTGTTTCTTTTGGAGTCTTCAGAAAAGCTATTTCTTGAGCAAGTTATTTAGGGTGATCTCCATTCACAAATCTTCAAAACCAACTATCCAAACACATTTTCTGTTTTCATGGTTTTAAAGAATTTTTTTTAGACAACTTCTTTCAAAAGTTATCCGTTCAACTCTTATAAGACTCTGCGATGAATACATTAGCTAATTGTTGAAGTTTGGACCATCTATTTTCAAACCACATTTAAAGTGTTTGCTTCTGATGATGGGTGAGTTCAACATATTAACAAATTTTACACAACATTTTTAGACCATACGAGTTTGTTGGTGAAGGAGTGAGCAGTTCTTACGGAAAATATTGAAGAGCACAGTTGAATGATATGCAAAGCGGCGGTGTGTCTTCCGTTACTCTATGGATGCTAAAAAGTTTTTCTACTTGATAGCTTATTGTACATTTTTCCCTTTTATATGAATCAGGTGGAGCTGCAAAAATCCTCAAAAAGAGCTTTATTTGGACCTTTGAGGCATGACATTTTTTACAATCTCTTTACAAAAAAATGAGTGTAATGGTACGTCATGTGCTTATTTCATGGTAACTGTGTAATGTGATAAAATGAACCATTTAATTTGCTTTCTTTCATTGTTCTCACTGATGTGTGCTTCTTTCGACATTTTCTGACGATAATTAGTCCCCTAGTTTTCAATTTATGTGCTACAGTGCTTGACAGAGTAAAGTACTGCATTTACCTTTTGAGTTAATTTACTATAATTTCTGGCCCAATTATAGTGGTCAACATCAACCACTCGACCTCAATTGCATGATGACGTTGTGCAATGGGAAAAATAATTGCAATGGCTAAATGGTGATGTGAAAGATCAGGCATCCCTTAAATCTGTGTTTGTGATGAAATCCTCTCCCAGAAGAGTTCGAATGGCCATTCCCGCCCCTTGAGCATTACCAAGTAAATGACTACTTTAATTGTAGACATTGATCATAATTGGTTAAAAATTGGCCAGCATATCTGTAACTATTCTCTTGAGACAAATTATAGTAGCATCATTTTGAAGAAAAACAGAACTCTGAGTGCTCTTATCCTATGCCGTTCTTTGTCAGTAAACCACAATGATAATTTCTCTCTCTTGGGTTGTCATATTGACATCTTTGCATTTTTGTAAGCACTCTTGTATGCAGGTATGTATGTTATAAACTAAAAATACACATTTTTCTCATTTGGATGAATGTCTTCTTCTTTGTTACTATGCAGAAGCAACATATACCATCCAATTTCCTTTGCAATGCAGAACTTGAGGTGGACGATATCAGCAACTTACCAGCCCAGATTGTCGACAAGATTCTGTCTCATTTGTCACTTAGGGATGCTGTGAGGACAAGTGTCTTGTCAAGTAAATGGAGAAACAAATGGGTTACTCTTCCAAACCTTGTATTTGACAATCAATCTCTTTTGATCTCATCCCAAGACCAAACCTTCATAAAAAATAAGATAGTAAACATTGTTGATCATGTTCTTTTACTTCATTCTGGTCCCATACACAAGTTCAAGCTTTCTCATCGGGATCTTCAAGGGGTGTGTGATATTGATAGATGGATTCTCTTTCTATCAAGGGGTGCTGTGAAGGAGTTTATTCTTGAAATATGGAAAGGACATCGCTACAAACTCCATTCTTCTATATATCTTTGTCAAAAGTTGAACCACTTGGAGCTTTTTAATTGTCTTCTAAAACCACCTCACACATTTAATGGTTTTAAAAGCTTGAAAAGCCTCGATCTTCAGCACATCACTATGGAACAGGATGCATTTGAGCAACTTGTGTCGAGATGCCATTTACTTGAGCGGCTTACACTGATGAATTTTGAGGGCTTCTCCGATCTTAAAATCCACGCACCGAATCTCCTCTTCTTTGATGTTGGAGGTGTTTTTGAAGACATCAATTTCATGAACACATTCAATCTTGCTATCGTTTCTATTGGGCTATATGTAAATCCTGGATTTGACAAAAATCTTACTCTAGGCAGTGCTGGAAATTTGGTCAAGTTTTTTGCTCATTTGCCTCGTCTTCAAAGGCTTGAAGTACAGAGCTTTTTCTTGAAGGTATTCTTCATACTTACCTTTTGTGCTATGATTGTAGATTTCTAAAGAATTGATGGCAACTTCTCTTCCCAGCATTTGCTTCCTGTAAAATTTAGCATGAAATGATGTTTGATAATCAAAAGTATGGAGCTGGATCTTTAACTTTTCGGTATTTGCTTGTCTAACATAATGCAATATCATTAGGGTCAAATTATCTAATACTACCATGTGCAAATGACTTGTGTCCTGTGGTGCAACTCATATTTTATTACAAATCTCCAACTTTCACTGCCCATTAGTACTCGCAGGTCCTTATTTGAAACAATTGTAATTGCTCTGTGTTATCTACTATTTCAAAATACACCATCATCACATCTTGCAACTACTTCCTACCACTGTCATTGGCTTCATTCTAAATTCACTGGAAAATTGTTAGGAATGGGTTTTCTCTTGAAGAGATTCCTCCCTTGTTGTATCATATATCTTGTGCCAACCTAACAGAACCTTACTGTTCTTATTTTCTTCACTACAATGTAAAATTTCTCTAATGGATGCCTTTGCCAAGTTTATCTCCCTGCATTATTTATTGGATATTTGAAACGGAGACACCTTGTCAATCTTTGGAGAAAATGTATACTAATCATTGTTATGTGTGCAGTATCTGGCTGACAATAAAGTGCCAGGAAGACTACCTACGCCTTGTGATGAGCTAAGTTTTCTTTCAATGCGCATAAATTTCAACCATTTGGATGAGTGTCTGGCAGCACTTTGCCTTCTCAGAAGTTCCCCTAACCTACAAGAGCTTGAGAT
This sequence comes from Solanum lycopersicum, assembly GCF_036512215.1. Lineage (NCBI taxonomy): Eukaryota > Viridiplantae > Streptophyta > Magnoliopsida > Solanales > Solanaceae > Solanum > Solanum lycopersicum. The sequence continues at coordinate 65,987,622 of NC_090803.1, read as the reverse complement.
GTTGGTGAGTTTCAAATATCACTTGAACTTCATTAGGACCAATCATAAACTGGCTTCAACATACTTCACTGCATCTATAATATTCATGTACCCGACCTATTTTGCAGCATGTAAACTTTTCACAGCATCTGCCGAACTGTCTTTAAGCTCTGTACATTCATGTCATTATCATTTTGTAGGCACGCACAGAAGAACAAAGTACTTTGAGAACAGTTGCCAGTGTTATGAAAGAGGATTACCAGAATTGTATGTTCAATCAATTGAGGCATGTTAAGATTGCTGGTATAACTGGGCTTAAACAAGAGCTAAATTTCGTCAATTTTCTGCTTTCAAATTCACCTGTTCTTGAAAGAATGACAGTCAAGCCAGCTTCAGTTGACGGTGCATGGGAGATGCTAAAAGAGTTGCTTCGCTTCAGGAGAGCTTCTGTACAAGCTGAAATCATTTACGTTGACCCTTAATTAAGCTGGGCAGCCTGTGGTCTAGTAAGATCTAGGCGTATTTACTATATTAGTTTAGCATCTAATGTAGAAACTAAGCTAGACCCCCTCTGCTAAAATGGAAGCACCAATGTGATCAGTAACAGAGATGATTATAATACTGAACTTGTTCGTTCAGTGTTGTGAACTTTTCAAACATCCGCGTACAAGACTTGGTTTTTTCTGAGCAGAACAACTAGTTGTGTAGTTGTACTTGTCCTGTTTATAGCCATCTGATGGTAAATACCCAATATTGTGTGTTGTTCTTCGGTACAACTTTACAAGTATTCTAAAAATGAAGCCAATTTTTGGCCCTGTCTATTAAAAATAGTCATCATTGTGAAATTTGAAACTCTAAGATAATGGTTATTTTTCAATTAGCCTTAGACATGAAAAGATTTATCGTTGAAATTTCAATTGTGTAATGTGGTACAGCATTGAGAACTTTAGTTTGATAATTTTAATTTTCGATTTCACAATCGTTATATCATTTATCATATCTGTTCAATTTCAATTTGTATGGTAAGTCGATGATCATGTTTTTTTTTTAACCCTTGAATTTTATGTTTAACCAATTTTGTAATTTGTAATAATAATAATAATAATAAATATAATATGTGTGAATATTTGTCTTTGAAGCATTTGGGTTATACCCAAACAGGCCTTTACCCGTTTTTCCTTTACATTATCTATTACTCAATCTTCGAAAGAAGATAGACAGTTAGATAGAGAGAGTCGAAAATGGCGATTTCCGTGGCTTCTCTCGCTTCATCTTTTGCTTCTCTTTCATTTTCTTCTCAGATTTCTCAAAAACCCTATGCTGTATCCCTTTCTCATTCGAAGCAATTCTCTTTCTCTCTCGCTTCCAAAATCTCTACGCTTGTAGTGTCAGCTTCTGTTGCTGAAGCACCGGAGACGGAGGAATTGGAAACCAGAGAGAATCTTTTGAAGCTTGTGAAAAGTAGACTTCCTGGAGGTTTCGCTGCGCAGCCTATTTTTGGAACTGGTAGACGTAAAAGTGCAAGTGCTCGTGTTGTTCTTCAGGAAGGTTCTGGAAAAATCATCATCAACTATCGTGATGCTAAGGTGTTTGTCTACCTCAATTTCACTTCTTTACTTGCACTTAATGTATGATTTTCTCAATAAAAATTGCACTTTTTAAATTGGGTATTCAGTTTGGCAAGTACAATTGCAGAAAGTAGGATTGCACTGTTCTTGTTACCATTGAATTAGGTCTTGTGATAGCATTCTTCTCCAGGATTTCTGTGTGTTTGAATAGATTTTGAAGGTGAAACTTGAAAATATTGAGTTTTTGATTCAGTTAGTTTGGACATGCATTTTACTTGGAAAAAATGGAACTTTTGTGAGTGAAAGTCCCCAAAACCCAAAAATTGGTCTTCTGATCAAATTTCAAGGCCGAGCTAATATTTGAAGATAATTTTTTAAATCTATGGCCAAACGCTAGCTAAATGTGATGTTTCGAGAAGCTAATGTGCCTTAATTGCTAAAGTGATTAGTATTTGATGAAATGGATCTATTAGAGATGAATAGCTTCTAATCCCAACTAGTTTGCCATGAAGCTATGCCGTTTTCCTGAGGAATTATCTGCTATTACAGGAAAAATGATAAGAAAAAATAAAAGATTATTGCAGATGGTAATTTAATAAAGGTTTCCAGTGGTTTCTAATATCTGCATTAGGTAAGATGATGCTCAGTAACATATGTGACACGGTTAGCCAAATGGTTTATCTGGTTCGACCATGATTCTCATGTGTCTTTTTTAGAAGTTGCGGGTTGCTGAAAATGGTCACTTCAAATCGATGTAGCTAGAAAGCTTTAGAAAGGCATATCGTACTTCATAATGTTCTGTGTGAGAAATTCATTATCGAGGGAAAACTATGTTAAGAGTGTATAGAGATCGTAAAGTAGAAAATCCAGCCTTGAAAAGCAAATAGAACATAGAAGCAGGAAGCGTACTGATACCTTTGAGTTTCTTGGGAAATGCATGCATAAACTATTTTTGTGGATCAGTGGTGCATATAACAGAACCATGAGAGGAACACAACTTCTCCGTTTCAAGTTCCGTAAATAAAAGCATGGCAGCAGAGGAACAATTAAATTAGATAAGTAGGATGTGCTAAGTTCTTATAAAGAAGTAAGCTGTGTTAAGCAGACTGGAAAACTCCTGAGATCCAAAAGGTGTGTGAAATTTTTGTGATGTTGCTATGTGAATAGAAGTGTTATTTTTTGATAAGGAACCACACGTCAGTGTTTTTAATATTATTGAGGTCTCTATACTCGAGGTCCGATGAAGCAAATCATCAACATTCTGATTAACGCTGACTGCGTCTTTTTTTATGCTATCTTTTTATTCATCGTTTTGTTGCTTTTGACTATATGAGACTTGACATATGTCATGATTTGCAGGAATATCTTCAAGGAAATCCATTGTGGATTCAATATGTCAAAACTCCACTGGCCACTTTAGGATATGAGGCTAGTTATGACATTTTTGTCAAGGTGGAAGGCGGTGGCCTTTCTGGGCAGGCTCAAGCAATTTCCCTTGGCATTGCTCGTGCACTCCTAAAGGTTAGTGAGAGCCATAGAAAACCATTGAGGGAGGAGGGTCTGTTAACTAGAGATGCCAGAGTTGTTGAGCGGAAGAAAGTTGGTCTCAAGAAGGCTCGCAAGCGTCCACAATTTTCCAAGCGTTGAGGTTACACTCTGAATATTATCTTTTCCTTCTTTTCTTTGTGCGCTATTTCACTGAAGGACCCATGTATGAGAGCTTCTAATTCTTTGCTTTCTCTGTCCAGGTTGGTACTTACTCACTGTGGCAGCATTTGGTAGAAAGGTATGTAAAATCGTCATACGTTATAGTTGTAGTGAGTTAAAGATAGATTATGCAAAAAAACTGATAATGAGGGTTTACATAGGTGTAATCCAAGATTTGTGTTTGTAATCCTTGTTCTACTTTTGGTTCACAGATTTGGTGGTTTATTGACCCAGATTGGGGAAAAAAGAGCATATCAATGATCTGTTTTGACTGTTGAAGATGAGAAAATGTTTCAGATTTATCATCACTCAAATTGCTTCTTTGTGAAATTTTTGTATTAGTCCCTACTCAGAATTACAATTTGTTCTGTTGATGGTATTTTTTGAGTTTAGTTTCTTGTTCAATGTTTAATATAGTTCTGGAGATTTTTGTGCCTAAAAAAAGGAACCCTTTGTCCACTCGTTGAAAACAACCAAATGTGGATGCTTTTAGTACAAATCCATTTTTGCCGCAATTTAGGTACAAAACTTCATCTACAAATTTGGGAAAAATACCAAAAAAAAGTTGCTTAAGACAAGTTTCCAACTCAATATCTTTTACTCCCCAAACTTCCAATGTCACCATAATAATAATTAACACTACTTCATTTAACCATATTATTCGGAAAAAAAAATAATCTAATCACAATAAAAATTAAGAAAAGGTTAATAGGCAAGAATTAGTTGTTGAGTTAAATGGTTAAGCGCTTTTTCTTCTACTTTTTTTTATCTTTATCCTTCACACTATTTACGGTCCACCTTCACTCTAATATAAAAAGTTTTAAATGGTTAACCAATGACCAAGGAGCTCCACTAAACAAAGAAACTATATAAGGCCAATAATATCATAACAATCAAAATCACTCTGTTTTTTTCTCTTTAGGAAACTAATAACAGTAAAAAAAAAATTATCTCTTTTTTGGAGGGGTTACTTGCTTTCCCCTCCAAAAAGATCAAGATTGGTGACGAACTAAAAAAAGAGAAGAGCAGAATCCCATTCTAATTTTTTTTTTCTAAGTTCCCATTTTTGTGCAACTTTGAGGTATTTTGATTTTTTGGGTTGTCATAAATATGGATGACATATATGGCAGTGATGAAGACTACTATAATGGAGAATACGAGGATGATTATGATCGTGACCCGGAACCCGAATCTGATGATAATTTATCTTGTGGCAAAGCTCCTTCATGCAGGGTATTATATCTTTTTCCTTTTGATCAAATCAAGTTCTCCGTCTGTTTCAATTTGTTTGTTTTACTTTTCCTTTTGTTAGTCTATTTCAAGAAAATGTTTCTTTCTTTTTTTTTTTTGGCAACTTTTGATTCCAACTTGATCACATGAGTTGTTTAAAACCATATGATTAAAAGATGTTTTGGTATATTCTACGTATCTTTAGTTTTAAGATTATACGATTTAAAACTCTTCTTTACTTTTTTTTTAAGTTTGTCAAGTCAAAACCAGATAAAGAAATTGCAACGTAAGGAGTATATTAGTTTTAACTTCAAACTCTTTCCATTTTACCATTGATAGTTGCAAAAGAACTATGATTTAAAGCATAGAAATAAGGTAAGTTCTTTTACACTTAACAAAAAACACTTGTATGATGGCATGAAGAGTCTTGGATGCAAATACTAATTGACGAAAAACGGGGAAAGCAAATTGGCCTTTCAATTATGTGATATTTGGTACTTACATGCTGAAAGTTGTGTGTAGTTTTGTGTCTTTTTAAGTGATGATTTGAGTCCTCATTTTTGGATTTTGTAGGTAATAAGGAAAGAATCCCTTTTAGCAGCACAGGTTAGCTACATTTTTTGTCTCGATTTCTTTGTTTTCAACTTTTTTTATACTAGTGTTAGAGATGTGAATCATTTCAATAAAATTTGTAGAAAGAAGATCTACAGAGAGTAGTAGACTTGCTTTCTCTGAAAGAACATCATGCACGAACGTTGCTTATTCATTATCAATGGGATGTCGATAAGGTCTTTGCAATTTTTGTTGAAAGAGGGAAAGAAAGATTGTTTGTAGAAGCTGGTATAACACTAGAGGAGAAAAATGACAATCCTTCCTCCGACCCCTCAACCGAATATACATGTGAAATTTGCTTTGAAGATTTCCCTGATGAGCAAACGACGTTGATGGAATGCAATCATAGGTTTTGCAATGATTGTGAGCATCTACTATCCTTCATTTTGATCGAATTTCTTCTTGTTCACGAGTCTTTTCACTCCTACTTACGGATGATGTAGCCTAAAAGTTGTTTTCTCTCTCTTATTGTCTTACCTAGGTTGGACAGAGTATTTCGTAGTAAAGATAAATGATGGTAAGAGTAGACGTGTAACATGCATGGCTCAGAAATGCAAAGCGATATGTGATGAAGGAAAGATTAGGGATTTAGTCACTGCAAAGGATCCTAATTTGGCGGAGAAGTTTGATCGTTTTATCCTAGAATCATATATCGAGGATAATAAGAGGGTTAAATGGTGCCCTAGTGTTCCTCATTGTGGAAATGCAATTCGTGTTGAGGATGACGAGTACTGTGAGGTTGAATGTGCATGTGGTCAGCAATTCTGTTTTAACTGCTTGTGTGAACTGCACTCACCTTGTTCGTGTGTTATGTGGGACCTTTGGCTTAAGAAGTGCGACGATGAAGCTCCCACTGTCAATTGGTTATCAGAGAAAACCAAGCATTGTCCAAAATGTCATAAAATTGTGGAGAAGGATGGAGGATGCAACCTGGTACAGTGTATATGTGGACAGCCATTTTGGTAAGACTTGTGAATTCGAGTTCTTTTTGTACTTGTAATATGCAGCTTTAGCCGTAAGTTTAAGATTTTGTTTTGTTGTTTGTAGTTGGCTCTGTGGTGAAGCTACTGGATTTGAACACACATGGAATAGTATAGCAGGTCACACTTGTGGCAGATACAAAGAAAATCATTTGAAAAGTGAGGAGGATTCTGTAGAGGACTATTGGCGTCTTACTCACTATTATAGTCGTTATAAGGCTCATATTGGTTCGTTGAAGATTGAAGCATCTGAATCGAAGCAAAAAATACTTGATAAAGTCCATAGCCTTGAATCAAAGGAGTTCCAGTTAAAAGATTTCAGCTGGGCAATGAGTGGATTTTATAGACTCGCCTTATCAAGGCGAGTTCTCGCCTGTTCCTATCCATTTGCATACTACTATTTTGGAGCTCTGTTTGCAAATGAAATAACAAAAGAAGAACGCGAAATAAAACAGAACCTTTTTGAGGATCAACAGCAGCAACTTGAAACAAATATCGAAAGGCTTTCAATGTTCTTGGAAGAGCCATTTGGTAGCTATGCTGAAGATAAGCTCGTTGAGACAAGAATGAAAATTATTACTCTCTCCACAGTAACTGATGACCTCTGCAAAAACTTGTGAGTGTAAATTTACATCTAATTTGCAGCAGCACCAACTACATTATCTCATTACTCAATTTGGCTTCTTTTTTTTTTTCCAGGTACGAGTGCATTGACAACGATTTGCTAGTTCCTCTACAACAAGCAACTCATACAATAGTTCGTTATAGATCCAATGGTGTGGAAAAAGCATCAGAACTATAGGTAGGTACAGATATACTATGTAATGCATCTTTACTATTGAGCGCGACTGCAGGTTGCATTGAACGTTTGATCATTTGGATCGCGTTGTTCTGGCTTGATGCTTCCAACTTCTTGTTAAAACACTATCAATCAATTCAATTGTACTCTTCTTAAGATTTTAGTATAGTTAGGTTGTTTAAGAATAAGTTTTTGTCAATCATTGACCATTACTACATAATTTGAACTTGATTTGGTGGGGTGTGCCAGGCCTGGGCTGTAGTGCAACGCCCAGGCGACGCATGAAGACCCAAGTAGCAAGCTACTTTGATGGGTCTTCCCCCTTAAAAAATTGAGTTAATATCGTGTGAATCAATGATCCACATATCAGATATTAAACTGATAAGAACAGATACTACACTTGATCTTAGCCAAAAGGCCGAGAAAGGTATGCTTTAGCTGGTTGATGGATTTTGCATTTTAAGGCTCCTCTCAGCTGGTGACTTATTTGTTTGTTTCGATGTGGGAAATATGAGAATACTGCAATGGTTCCTACAAGAAAGATGGTAGAGGCAGAGTAGATTTTAATCAACTATGCTAAATGTGGAATAGATTTTGCACCAATACTTTCAAATGAGTTGAAAACTTAAATTAGGATTTAGGAGTAGAATAACATGTAATATTTCTCGAGTTAGTAGTAAAAAAAATGGTTTTGGTTTTGCTTGGAGTACTATCTTTGTAGCTCCTCTAAAAAAATAATAGGACGGCTATTAGTTTCATATTCGTCTAGAATTCACTCTAAAATTATAGTCATCTTTATTATCGTGTAAATGTTATAAATCCTTTATACAACCGTGGGAAAGCAAATACAAGAAGAAGCAAAGAAGCTTAATAGAGATAATCAAACTCAAAATGATGATTTTCACCACAATGACAACGATATGACACTTATCATTGAACTATATCCTTTTTACCTTTGTTTTTTTCAAGTTTGGAATGAAAATTCGACACAATAAGTTTCTGAAACCTAAAAGATATTTGTCATCTAAACAATCATTGTGTTTCGTATTAAGCCATTTAAAGCGAAATGTATTAGATTTTTTAATTCTGCGTTGAGTCCATGAAATTTGAAGATGTATATACCAAATAGAATTTATGATATTGATTGCCTATAAGTGGATACATGAAAAAATTGTAATTCATCTGTTTCAATTGTGTGATATTATTTACTTACAACTTGACTCATATTAATTTGACACAATTTTTTAAAAAAAAATCTAACTAAAAAGTTTTTTACTATACTAATATTATAATAATAATTTTAAATTTTAAATTTTAAATTTGATTACCAGAGTCATCTTTGACTATTTAATACGAAGGGAAGTATTAAAAAACTTTGTTGTTTTTTAAAATGGACAATTAAATAAATAAAATATTTTTTTAATATAAGAGTTAAAAAGAAAATTACACAAGTTAAAAATAAATGCGTCGGTCAGCTAATACCATGCTGAGAAAAAAATTAGTAGATCAAGGATCATACAGAAAGCTACTGACGACGTCGTCTCGACTGCACTGCTAAATCTCCGTCTAGTCGCCGCCGTTCAATGTCGTCATCGTCGTCGATGTTAAACAACAGTGTCTCCATTACTGTCTCCGACGACGAGCCCGACGAATTTGCAAACAAGCTTAGGGCACGAGCTCGTAGGAAGAGAAAGAAATATGCCCTCCGAGGCAAAACTGGTTTCTCTCATATTGTCCTGAAAAAGCTCCTCAGGTGGTGGCCTTTTCTGCTATTCTTACTTGCAGCAGGTCTTCTTATCTTTGAAGCCTCTCGAATTGGAAGAAGACCTAGTTCGGTTGTTAAAAATTCGAATCCAGTGACTGGAAATAAAACTGATAAGGTTGTTGAGAAGAAACCGCCGACGAACTTGAATCGCCTTGATCTAGTGACTCATGTCGTGCATGGAGTTAGAGAACGTGAGTTTCTTTTCGCAATATGATCTAAATTATATTAGTGCCTAATTGCCTTTTGCTATGATAGCAGTTTATGTAAAATCTGCACATTACTTGCATTATTGAATTTCACGGCTTGTAGTTATTTTAGGATTGGCCTGCTTGAAATATGCATGTCTGTAGTCTTTTGTTCAATATCTGATTAGAACTTATGAATGATACTGATTGTTATATCTATAAATTGATGAATCTAATGCTAGGTATAAGTACAATGATAAAAATCTGGTCCTTACTATGTCAATTGCCTTATTCAGAATCTTCCACTCCGAAATGATATCCCTTGGACTTTACCAAGCTAGAAATTGATCATGATCCAATTTGAGCATCTCTACAGGATAGACCTCCATAGAAAGAGGGCTGAGCGTTGTGAGTTGGGATACTGATCCATATAGAACACTAAAAAGTTAAAATTCAGTTGCAACTGTCTTTCTGAGAATAAAAATGTGTTTCAAACGAATAGAACAGTAAAGAATTGTTTTGGTCAATACAACAGTTGTCTTCATTATGTACACCGAGATGCATATACTTGCCTTGGGAGAGACTTAAAATGATCTGTACTCAAAATAGTGATAATTAAATTCTCCATGTGAAGGTATAAATGTACCCTTCCTTGTGGTCTAAATAACCTTGATTTGTTCTTACAAGAAAGAGATTATACTTGTACTTGTACAAAAAAGAATATGCTCATCAAGTAGCCTGACGGAACTGGTTGGTACTGCATCTATCTAAATATGTAACCTTTGTCAGCCAAACATGTTAACGGCTGTGTTGCTTGGAAACACAGATAGCAGTTATAACTCCTTGCCTCTTCATAAAAGTCGATAGGACTCTTCAGCTTTCATTAACAACCCTTTAGGTGGTTTCGTCTGAGGCATCTGAAGGATTATTTTTTTCATTCAGCTAGCAACTGAATTTTCTCAAGGGCATGACAATTGGATCTAGTCTGTGTTCTCTGCTTACCCCAAATATACTTTCATTAGGATCCCAAACCTCAAACAAGTTGACCAAATGAACTAATCTCAAGCTACATTCTCTCCCTCCAGTAGAACAAATGACTGTGTAGTCAAGTTCTCTATCAATCACGAGAAAATCAAATCCAAATGATTCTAGGAGTTACTATGTGAGAATCTCAGATATAGAGAGAATCATAAATTTGGTACTAAGGTGATCTATTTGCCATATGGGTAGATCATTTGACTTTTCTTGGGGTAAAACTATTGTATTCAACACACCTTTGTGGTTAATTACATAGCAATTGTCAAAGTGCTATATTGTTTGACCCATTGTCTTCAATACTGTGTAACATAACATGGATTTGCAGCTTGCTTGAAGTTACTACCAGCTGAAGGACTTGAGCATCTTGATTTCCCCATGGATAAAGTACCTGCCGATCCTATTAAACGGGTGGTATACATCACAGAGGCCAATCCTGCTTCTCTAGATGATGGAATGCCATATGAGCTACACTTGGGGGCGTCAAGATTTAATTTATTCACAGGAAACCAAACTCTCAAGCAAAGGGATGAAAGTTTTAAGGTTGTCGACCCGCGTCTTGCTTTTTGGTGATCACCTATTTATCTGTGAAATAATTTATGTATTTCTCTTTCTTCTTCTTTTGACAATTTTGCTTAAGCATTATCTCAGGTGAAAGGAGCGGGTGCATCCATCCACTGTGGTTTTTACAGTGATAAAGGAGGCTTTAGGATTTCTGTTGAAGATAGAAGTTACATGGAATCCTGCAAAGCTGTGGTGTCAACTTGTGCATTTGGTGGTGGAGATGATCTCTATCAACCTATAGGAATGTCAGAGTCATCTCTCAAGAAGGTTATTTTTTGGGATTGTTAATGCTCATGATTGATTTCCAGTCTAACGTTTCCACTTTGTAAAATTACAATTAAATCACAATGTAGTTGGTTTGGAGATTTAAAGTGGTGCTCGACACCTTAGTTAATTTATGTCGTTAAAATTAAATGATGCAGGTTTGCTTTGTGGCTTTTTGGGATGAAATTACACTTGCATCACAAGAGGCAGATGGTCATAAAGTTGGTGATGACCGTTACATCGGAAAGTGGCGCATCATCCTGGTTAAGAATCTACCATTCACAGACCAAAGGTTGAATGGTAAAATCCCAAAGGTATGCTTGTCGCCCGATTCCTCAATTTCTTGTATGCTTTTCCATTTTACAATGAACATATCCTAATACTTAAAGTGGAACTTCTGGTAATCTTGTCCCACTCCCAATATTCTTCTCCATGAGTCGTCAAGAAATATGGTGCCTTACAAAGTTGAAGTGTGATGGAGCAAATTGGAATGATGAACCAATTTTGAAGATTAAAAATGTCTGGAAAAGAAAATTTGTTGTCTTTTAATACATCCTCTTAAGATTTAGAAGTATGAGGGTTGAATTAGTACGATTGTGAATATTTTACTAGCGAAATGATTTATGAGTATTTAATCCATGTCTAATTTAATCAGATGCTGGCCCATCGTCTCTTTCCAAGTTCTAGATATTCCATTTGGGTAGACTCAAAGTCCCAACTTAGGAGGGATCCGTTGGGTGTGTTGGAGGCTCTGCTTTGGCGTTCAAACTCTGTACTAGCAATCTCGGAACATGGAGCTCGGAGTAGTGTGTATGATGAGGCAAAGGCTGTTGTCAAGAAAAATAAAGCCACTCCAGAGGAAGTGGCCGTGCAGATAGCTCAGTACCGTCAAGATGGACTCCCCGAGGATAAGAGATTCAATGGGAAAAAAGGTAGAATTTCTCTTTTCCTTGTCAGCTGAAATGAAGCATATACCGTGATTGTTATCCACTGCATAATTATAGTGCTGCTATTCCAAAATTTGTTCAAATGAGATGATTGTATTCTAATCAGTAAATCATTCTCACACTCACTATATCGGTGCAGCTCTATCTGAGGCTTCAATTATTGTGAGAGAGCACACCCCATCAACTAATCTGCTCATGTGCTTATGGTTCAATGAGGTGGTTCGCTTTACATCCCGTGATCAACTGAGTTTTCCATATGTCCTTTGGCGGTTTAAAGAGTTCAAGAATATCAACATGTTTCCTGTTTGTACACGCAAGGATCTCGTCAATAGCATGGGTCACATAAGAAAAGCAAAGCCTCTAACAGGTTGATGTATATTCTTGGTTTGCACGAGAATGGATAGCCGAAACAACAACACCCAGTCTTTCTCCAAGTTTCGAGCATATTTGCTTCCTCTGTGATATGTGCTAATGACATTCAATAGAGAGATCAGATAGGATTAGCATATTCCTATTTGTTCTTCAGAATTCAAAGGGCACTGTTTTTTCGAAGCCCTGGTGGGAATGGGATAGAGAGAGCCCGAAAAGGTTTCATCGAACGAAAGAAGAAAAATGCAGTGATGGTATGTTGTGCATTTGAACAAACTGGCCTTCTTTAGGAGGGTCTTTTTTTTAACCTATTTATAATTCTTTTGTTGACCTACGTACACTGTTAAAATTGTGGTGAGTTTTATCAAATGTGAAGCACCAAATTTTTAGCTCTCTTGAATTAGTGCAAGATTTGCTGTAAACTATCATGTAAAGTATTTGATTGGATATTTAGTTACTCAATTGTATGTGAAAACTTAGCACTATGTTGTGCCTAGAGTGAGTAACATTTCTATACAAACAACCCCCTTTCTGTACTATAGGAGGAATCACCTATTATTTTTGTCTTTGCTGGAATTGAAGCTGCACGGCTCTCAACTATTTCATTGACCAGGCGTAAAGAAACTCATTTACTAATTCAATAATATACAAGTACACATATGAACAAATGTATTTAATTGTTACAGATTGAAAGAATATTTATGTTAAATAATAAGGCCAACTATAACAAAGTCCTAATTGTTGACTAGTATACATACCTATTTTTTGCTTATAATTTTTTTTTCTTGCTTTATACATTTAGTGTAAAAATGTGCATTTTTCTTAGTCTCCAGCCTTTGTGTTAGTGACAGCAAGCCTAGAAAGAATGAAAACACAAATAGATGAAACAAAAACAGCAGCAGCAAAACAAGCAAGATCCAATCCATTAACCACAGGTATGTTCTTGAACTTCTCCAATACTCCAACTTGAAGTAACATTATAAGTGCATGTCCTATTCTTGCTTTTGCTTGCATTACTGATTTCATTCCCATTAATGATGGAAGTGTTTGAAAATAATACAACTTTTTGCCTGACAATTGATCATCATCATCTCCTTTAACATTAATATTTCTTGATCCCACAAACATGACATACAATCCCATTCCAAATGTAAGCATAGCAGTCCCCAATAGAAACATATCTGGAAAAAAAAAAAAGGAACATTATTCGGTTACAGTTTAACTTCTTTATGCTGATAATGTAAACAATTGTTCATTCAGTTCGTTTAAGAGAGGGGAAAACATACCGATAGCTTCGATCAATAGCTGCACTACATGTCCAACGTCTGATTTATGTGAGATTGCGATAAAATAGTGGATGTATGACTCTATGATTAAGTAACAACCCTGCAAAATGAGAATATTTAGTAGTCTTAAAATTGCATAAAATCTAGTACATTACTAATATATTTTACCTCAATAAAGCATAATAATGAACCAATCAATGTCCCTGCAACTGCTAAAAGACTGAAGAACCGGCAATCCAAAATACCCTGCAAAACAGAGTTCCAATATCCAATCAGAAAAAGGAAAAAACAAACTTGATTTGTTTAAAGGCCAAATATATAAACAGATCTCTAAAACTTGTTGAGTTTTATCTCCTCAGTGCCTCAACTATGTTATTTTCCTATTGAATCGTTGAACCATTCATAATTTGTTTACTGTTGGCTGATGTGGAACCAAATTTTGTACTATATATTGATAGAAGATTTCCAAAACTCATTAGTCCAATTGATAGTGAAACTGTTTGAGAATAATTGTGTTTCACTTCAAGTTATTTGATCACATCAGAAAAACAAACGAGACTCATTTCTTCAATCAAAATCATTATAATACGAACACAATTGAAGGCATTTACTATAGGAAGAAATTATGGGTGGTTCAATAATTCAATAAGAAAATGACTTTATTGAAGTACCTGAAGACAAAAAACTCAACAAGTTTAGTAATCTGTCAAAATCAAATATGTGATGTAATTATTGGATATGTGTTAGTCTCGGCTAGTGAATAGAAAAAAAAAATGTACTCCAGCAAGTAATACTTGGAATAATTTCAACACTCTGATTACACAAATCATATTTACCATAAGCAATTATAAATTAAGACTAAAAATTAAAGAAAAGTCATACCTTTTCAATGGAGTACTGTAAATGATGCAATTTCTGCGGCATTTGTTTGACTAAATCTTTCAAGTTTTGAAATATGAGATCTGATACATTATCTGCGACTAAACTTACATCTGAAATCTTCCAATTTTGTGTAGTAATTGGTTCAGATACAACCGCAGTACCAACAGCCTTAGTTGCTACTACTACTACCTTCTTCTCTGCTCCGCCAATAAGTCTACCTTTGTTCAAACATTTAAATCGTAACGAATAATTATTCATCAAAGAATAATACTGATTCTGGCCACCATTATTGTTACCTAAGCCCATTTGCTTAGAGGTACGTAACAATCTACCATTTATCGCCATTTTTATTTATTTTTCTCTCTTGCTTTTTTTTGAGCAAGTATTTTTTTTCATATTTATATATGCAAAAATATGGGGAAAAAAAGTGCAGAAGATTCGTGGTATATTAGTTAGTATTGTCGTAAAGTGAAAAAATAATACTAAAAATGTGTGTGACCTTTATTTTGGCTATTTTCTCCACTTTTCTTGGAGAGGTAGGCATAAAGGTGCATGCATGTTCTGAAATTTTCAATGATATTTTTACATTTAGCGTGTAGGGTCATAAGCATTCTCCTCCGAACACGTGGCATTTTCCCCATTTTCTATTGGTCCAGACAAATATTAAAGTATTTAGCAATTTTAGAACATGCAAAGAATGATTTTTATTATTTGTCATGGTTTCTATTTTTATAGTTACAGTATAAGAAATTGTGATAAACACTATGCAAAATATTGCAATTTATAATATTATTTATATAATTTTTAAATATATAAAATTAATGTAATATAATTTAATTTTAAAAATTAATTAAATTAACTTTTAAAAAATGTAACATGATAAATAAAAATAAATGAAGTGAGTATGTTCGTTGAATTTAAAAGTAGCAGTCGCTTAGAGCTTTGTTACATTGAGCAAATCAATTAGGAGTCTCAAATAGACAAAAGTTGTTATTGTTATACATTTTAGACGGTCATTATATTAGTATGAGACATTTCAACTTCTTACTTACCTATGAAGTCTCTTAGCAATTGTGTAAATTATTAGTTCATTCATTCTTCATATATTAAGATATCGGAACATCTTGATGTACTACATAAATAAATAATATATTTTTATGTTTCTTTTATAGTAGAATATTTGTCGTCACGTTGTTAAAAAAAAATGAAGTTTAATATTAAAATCACTAATTAAACTTGAAATAATACATTTTAAGAAACTTAAAATTTAATTTAAAATTTTACTTATTTACATATAACTATTCAAATCAAAATTATAAATTTAAGCTGTAAAATTATGTGGCCAAACGTCTACTATATCTCTTGCTTTTATGATGGTCATCGGTTGCTTGTTTGATTGGGAGGACTTGCACATTTAAACTTTTTTTTTTTTAATGTCCGTGAACGTTTGATTCATCTATTATTATTTACAAGAAAAAGTTCAATGGTTTAATTATTTGTTAATTAAAACTAATTTTATTTATATTAAATTAATTTTCACATAATTAATTTTAATTCGATCACGTTATCAATGATGAAGTATGAAAATACTTACTTTTAATTTATCTTTTAAACTCATTGTGAATTATTTTTGTCTTTGATAAACTGTCAACTAGTTAAAATTAACGTAAATAATAGATTTGATAAATTTTTAAGTTAATCATAATTTGGTAAGTCAAAATAGATCAATAAATTAAAGCGTGGTTACCGATCAAGCGGAGGGAACAAGAAGCCGTGATCTTCAGTTCGTAACTTCATATTCAGTTCAGATCCATTAAGGTAACCCTTTAAAGATTCTTCAAATATACAATCTATTTAATCTTTTGATTACATTTTCCTCTCCTAATTTTGTTCAATTGCGATTCTTTTGTTGTTAATTAGTTTTGGTTCATCGGTTTTTACAGTCTATTAACTATCAGAAATGGTTGTTTTCACAAATTCGATGTTCTGTTCAATTCCGCCATGGAAACTGAGAAACCCATCGAAGATTAAGCAACATTCTATACTCAAAAGCCCGACTTTGACAAGCTGTCAAGCCAAAAGATGGTGAGATTTTCTTGTTGACATTTTGACAAACACTTGTTGTGCAATTTAAGGCTTTTCAGTTGATTAACTCTGTTTTGACTATAGCTGTGATTGTTATGATATGTACAAAGAGTTAGTTCCATATGCTAAAGCATGGTCCTGGCAAAAGACTATTGTTGATGAGAGGAAAGCACAAATTGAAAGGAATGAGGATCTTGCTGACACACTCATTGTGTTGCAGCATCAGCCGGTTTATACGTTGGGTACTGGTAGCTCTGAAGAGAATATACATTTTGATGTAAAGAATGCTCCTTTTGAATTGTATCGAACAGAACGTGGTGGTGAAGTTACTTACCATGGCCCTGGTCAGGTACATTTCTGATTTCACTTGTTGCTACCTACTTACCCTGCTATACTGTTCTTATTTTTGTAGTTTAGCCAAGTGTATAGGTTGTTCTTAATGCTTGATGTCGTTGGTGCAAGGGCTTGCAAAGTAAGGGGAAGTGTCAGTAAATATGATATTTTGATGGGCTATGATTGGCTAGAGATTTTACGAATTCCCGATTCGAATGTGGCTTTGGCAAGACTGGTGTGCTATACTTCATTGGGTGGCTGTTTGTGTGTGGGATTAGGATAACTCAGGGGTTTGTTTAAGCTGTTACGTTTCTGACATAAAATTGCTTCTATCTGAAATTGTAGCTAGTTATGTACCCCATCATCAATCTTCGGTATCATAAGATGGACCTTCATTGGTACCTCAGGAGCCTTGAGGAGGTGATCATACGAGTTCTTTCTTCATCATTTTCTATGGAGGCTTCGAGAATTGATGGCCTAACCGGTGTTTGGGTTGGTAAGTACTGATTCTCCATATCATTTGGTTGGCCGTATCAGTCTTTTTCTGTGGTATTATCTGATATTTCTGAAAACGACTTGGGCGTTATGGTTTTAGAAAACCTTTTGGTAAGTTGATAGTTCATAAGATATTTCTTGTTTGAAGATTTCCCATGTGCCTAGGGGTGTATATGAATGGCACTTGTGACTTGACCTGCATAGTGCATTCGGCCATATTTGAAATCTGGTTACAGTATTAAACTGATCAACCGTTTGGTCGTACTGGATTTGTGGATTGAAGGGATGTAATATTTGATCCAACACTGTCTTCTTTCAGGGGGTCAGAAATTAGCTGCAATTGGCATTCGAGTATCTCAATGGGTCACATATCATGGCCTGGCACTCAATGTCACCACAGATCTGGCACCCTTTCAACAGATAGTTCCATGTGGGATCCGTGACCGTCAAGTTGGAAGCATAAAGGGATTGCTGAGGGAGCACTCACACTCTAATGGCTGTGGTACAGAAAACCATCAGGACCTAGATGATGTCCAGCTTATCGATATTACTCATAAATCTTTAGTCAAGGAGTTTTGTGAAGTTTTTCAAGTTGAACTCCAATGTAAACCTTCACCTCTTTTAATTTCTTGAGAAAATCCTTCTCCTGGTTTGATTAGGTTAAAGTCTTATTCTTGGAAAATGAATTATTCAACAGATTAATTATACAGAAAGATCAGATTTGTAGCAAATTTATCTTCAGGTGCATTTGTCTCATTGATCCAAATCATAACATGTAACTTTTCCATTGACAACTTAAAATAAGGCACAGCAATTTGCTTTTAGGACAAATTGATCATGTATTGAGACAGATTCATGTGCTTCATTCAAAGATTGTATTTATCGAACAGCCAAATCTAATTAAAATTTACCAGGATAAACTAAAGTTCCTCTGCCATGTACAAATCAGTAAAAGAAAAACCTTAATTGATAAACTGAAAGCTAAGGTATATATCTATTATTTAGCTCAGAAAAGTAGTGGTAGTAAGACTTAGATACTGCACTAGATAATTTAAACTGATGCAAATTTAAGTTTCTACAAAGCAAAAGAGAAAAAAGATCAATTTCTTCATCTACAAAGATTAGTAGTTTTCAGAAACAGGTCTGGAAGGAAAGAGCCTTTGAAGAAATGTAAGCAAAGACCATAAGCACATTACTCCTAAAACTTGGAAAGTCACTATCATAGCAACCAATGCACCACTTCTGTCAAACAACTCGGGGGTGACAGGAGTTCCGCTCATAGAAAACATCAACTTCTCCACAAAATGGACGGATCTTGTCAACTGATATATCCTATAAATCTGCAAAGATTTGAAATCCTCAGTCCAATGTTGACTTGCCTTTGCCCCGAAAAGAAAAGGAAAAAGAACAGTTTGCATACCTCAAAAATAATTGGCACCAAGGGCCAAGAAGATGATCCGTGTCTATCAAGGAATCTCTCGAATAAATACTGTACCAAACAGCCAACCAAAAGAGGAGCCACTGCAACCAAGCCTGGGAAGCCAAGTGAAGGCCAGGTAACATAAAGAGCGAATAGTGGGGCAAAAATCTTAAACCCCATTACAAAGAAAGCAGATGTTATATATCCCTTAAGCCCAGTTATGAGGCTCCATCTCTTTGCACTGAATTGTAGATATGGCTTCTGAACGCTATCAGTGACCCGAAGATATGTCGCAAGGCCAATGTAAAACATGACCTCAGAGAAAAGTGAAGAAACAATTTCTGCATAGACAGATATAGGTTTCAGTAATTTTTCACATGAATAACTACTAAGTGCAGCTGAATGTGTGCATCTAGCTATAATTTTCACAATCTCACAGCTCGTACAATTTGGAAAGTTTTTGTTCTTTAAATCTCAGACCATGCTATCTTCTAGTAATGATAAAATGGATGAGATTCTATTAAATGGTAAAATGTTTCGACCAACAAAAAAATTTTGGGGGATAAAATTGAATATAAAACTGTTATTTAAGATTCGTAATGGTGTTGCTTAACAGCTTAAACAAACTAGTTACACATCAACCTAGCTGGCTAATTGAAAAATATCATAAAGTCTATCCAGGTATCCAAAAGTAACATCTTTAACATACACTTCAAAGTTGACCATTTTTTACTACTACTAACATTCAGTTGAAGCAAAGATTAATTCATAAGAGTAGGGGAATCTTCTGAGATGTTAAATCTTGTTTTCTATCCGCGTTAAGCATACTTCAAGTTTCATCTAGGGTCGGTGCATCTTGTCTTTTAATAAGGCAAGGTGTTTAGCGAGAGTGTATGTAATTACCCATTATAATAGTCTGAACCATTAGATTCTACTCTCCATGATTGAATAGAATAAATGAATGCTAACAAGACAGAATTAATTGGATTATACCAAGACAGGCAGACAGTTCATGGCGGAGTAAATCTCCCGTGAAAACTCAAATATCAATATATATCAGCTACATAACCACAAATTCTAGCTGAAAACATTAACCTAGTCTGACTTCTCTATTAATAACTAACTAACATGAATTGATCATTAATTTGAAAATGAGTTATCCTAAATTATGTTAAGAACAAGGACTAAATCAGTCCTCACAATATCATCAAACATTCATAGGTTACTTAATATCACTTCTGTAAATTTACATATCCAATCACCAGATTAATCAACATCATTTTTTCCTAAGTCGCATAGAAAATTAATGGTTACAGAAAGAGCATATAAAGTAACAACCAACTCCTAATCTACTTTCACATACCTGCAAGAGTTGCATTCTTAATCAAGTCATCAAGGGCAACCACAATGAAGAACCGAGGAAGCACCAAAGAAGAGATCAATGCAATAGGAGCAAGAACCCACAGAAAGGAGCCTCTTTTTTCCTCAAAAGGGGCTGACACCAACTTACTTTCTTCAACCATTTGGTGCGTAATCCCTTGGAATGAAACAGAACCTGATTTACCTCGAAATGGTTCAGACCCGTTACAGGTGATTCTGCTCACATCCCTACTTTCCCCACCATCATAATTCAACTTCCCTGGAGAACTCGAATTAGAGGCATACACTATCAATCCCCTCTTCGTTGACGGACTAACTGCAAAATAAAGGAAATAATGGCATAATCAAAGATATGTATACATACTCGAAAACGGAAATCGGAAACAAAACCAAAGACTGTCTTTTGTAGCAATATAGATAGGAAATTCAAAAGAAAGCATCATATCATAACCAAAAGAGAAAATTGGAAAGAAACATGGATGTTTAAATTTCAAACCAAAATTCTAATCTTTAAAGCAATACTTACAAAACCCAACAGAGGAAAATTGGAAACAAAGCAAAAAACAATATTTTGAAGAAATGTATAGGTACCCAGAAGAGTAAACTGGAAATGAATATCAAAATTTCAACCCAAAATACTATCTTCAAAGCAAACTTTCACAAAACCCAACAGAGGAAATTAAAAAGAGAGCGAGAAAAATTTACATTTTACATCATTCTGAACCAAAGGGGTTCTTTTATCCAATCGAACATAGCTTCTTCTACCATGATTCTTCCGCACCGCAGAAATCTACACAGAATTAAAAAAATTTACGACTATGTATATATACAGATAACGAAAATGCAAAAACAAAATAAAGATCAA
Organism: Solanum lycopersicum; assembly: GCF_036512215.1. NCBI lineage: Eukaryota > Viridiplantae > Streptophyta > Magnoliopsida > Solanales > Solanaceae > Solanum > Solanum lycopersicum. The sequence goes on along the minus strand of NC_090803.1, from coordinate 65,966,872 downwards.
ATTCACAGACAAATTATAAGAAAATACTTACATTGTGAAACTGAAATTGAGAAAAATTGGGGATTGAAGCTTCATGCTGAAGCAGTGAACAAGCAGATTGAAGATTCATATTTTTGTTCTGGATTACAGTACTAAACCCTAAACCCCCATTTGAGCTCCTTTCCTTTTTTTTTTTCTTTTAAATTTCAAAGTTTTTTAATGTACAAAACCTCCCCATACCTTTATGTTAATGATATATGGCCTTCTATAGTTTGCAATATTACGAACAATCTCTATTTCTTGTTTGAACATGACTAGCTTAAATGAACTTGTACAACATCGAGTTGAATCGAGCTGAATTCAAGATCAATCAAATTTTGTTAATACATAATCGAATTCAAATCGACCCCGAATTGACTCTTTAGATTTTAGATGACAACGTTCTTTGTTATTATAGACTATAGTTATATACTTATAAAGAAAAAAAAACTATTATAAAGACAATTTTAAATATACAGGAAAAGATTCATGTCAAACAACTCAAACTCCCACCAACAAAGATTAATAGGTTGGGTAACTAGATTTTACTATTAAAAAAAAAAAGTTGGTTCCTAAAATAATTTTCTTGATTTCGTAAAGTTAATAAGATACCTGAATTATCGCTTCAAACGTAATGTTCAAGTCAAGCTAATATAATGTTAAATAGAATTTGTTACTTTTATATATATATTTTTAAAAATTATTTGATTTGGAGTTTTTAGTAGTTATATAAGTTTTGGGTGAAAAAAAGAGTTGAATACTTCAAATCAAATTCCTAAATTAATGTTAGTACCAATTAGTAGTACTTTTATGCAACGGCTAACTCATGATTTTGCATTCAGATCTTATGCCTCAAATTTTAGAACGTATATTTTATGAAATTATATATTTATTTACGTACTGAAATATTTTTAGTATACTCCGCTTCGAGATTTGTCCAACCCTTCGAAGACAAGTGATCATGACTATGTATCTATTCGAAAACTTAAAACTTACTTTGTCCTATTGCTAAAATTGTTTATAATATAAATTAGTTTCCTCTCGCTGTCACCTTCCAATCATATAGTTATATAATTATTATATTTATATATTTTATGCTACATTTTATATATGAGAGAACAACAAAATTGGTACCAACTCCCATGAAAATTATTACAATTGTATTTTTTTATTTATTATAAACAGCGTGGGACATTAAAATACTTCCACACAAATCTTGAAATGATATGAGGACAATTTCTTTGTAATTTTAAATTTTTTGGTTAAAAGTCTTTTGTTATTTAAGTAAGATATTGTATAATTAGATAGATATATTACTATCATGTACCTTCAACTTCAAATCCGTTGATATGATTAGCCTTTTTTCAAAAAATAGATACCTTTATTTAATTAATTTGTGAGGTTAAATTAATTTAAAAATATCTTTTAATATGATAAAATGACAATATTTCCCTCACACGATTTCACTAAAATAATTTTAGTATTTTAATCTTTTATGTAGCTCCTTGATCTATTAATCAACTATGAATTTAGTACTTTCTTCGTATACTTTACCATATTTCTAAAATTAGAAGCTAATATTTAACTATAAAATTTTAAATTAAAGTTTGTAAATTTATCATTAAAATACTCTCAAAGTTTCGAAACAAAATAGCTGCTAAATTTCATGTGGCCTACTACCAAGATCCACATGTCAATTTTTTGAGATTAATCATTGAATACCTCCACATGATTAAGCATTTATAATCACTAATCCTAAAAAATTATTTTTTTAAAGACGGTCTCTCTCCAAGCAATGTTTAACATAATAAACATAGTAATCTAAGGCCTAAGCCTCAGCTCATGTTATCACTCCATACTCAATTTATCAACTCTTATATTAATTATATTAAACTAAATCAATCAAAAATATATTTTCAATATGATATTATATTATTCGTTTTTAATTAAATTGACAATTAAAATAAATGAATGGAGCACACGTAAGTATAGTAAAGATCAACAGTGAAACTAAAATTTTTAATAAGAAAGTTTAAAATCTAAAAAAGTAAATTACGAACTAATCAAAAGAATTTCAAATATCTATAATAACATTAATTATATAAATAATAATATTTTTATCGAAGAAAAATCGAATAGTAGTGGGAATAATTTAAATGTGCCGGCAGAAGCACAACATCTTAGATTTGGATCAAAATGTTTGACCACTGCAGTCTTTGACTTCCGTCCTACAATCGTTTTCACAGGTCAAATTCAACGCCGTCCAGATGGAAAACTAAATATGTGGTGTTACACGTATAACGGAAAATTTGTTACATTCATTTCACATTTAAGTATCGTGATTTTCATTTAAAAAATTAAAATTATTTGCTTGATAACTAATTAAAGTTATTCAGATATTAATTAGTTATAAAATGATTATAGATTTCCTTTTGTTTTTAAATTGTGAATTAAATATCGTATCAATATTATATGTGAATAACTTGTTTCTTATTTACCCATCTGATGTCGTATAAGTAAGAATAAGACCGTTTGTTGTCTATTTAATTTATTATTCTTACTGTTTAATGTAAAGCTTTAAATTAGGTAACTACAGTTTATATAATATTTTATGTAACTATAGTTACTAACAAACTGAATATGAAGATAAATGAAAAGAGGGGGAAATGTTCTTTCAAATGTATAAAAGTGTTTTTTTGTTGTTGGTGAAAAAAATATATTTACTAATTTAAAAGAATAATGTCATCAACTAGTCCAATTTTGAAAACTTAGTATAAAATGTTATTATTATTCTATATAGACTATTCGATTTGACCTTAATATTTGTGTTTAACGTGAAAGCATCACTCCCTCACATCGTGGGAAGTATTAAAAAAATTCATAAACGAATATTGAAACATTAAGTTTGTATATTATAAGTGAATTTGGATTAAGTGAATAATCTTTTTTTTTTCTTTTTTTTTTTGGGTTTTGTTAAGGTCAAATTTATACGGAAAACGGATAATGATTTGACAAAATGAAATATTTAATCTACAATTTTCTTTACAGTGTTTATCCTTGTTGAAATCAATTTTCAAATAAACATTTTCTCAAGAGTGAAATTAATTTTGAAAATAGAGTAAATAAGGAGGGGTTGGGATTTCTATGCATCACTTCCCTGTTCATTTTGCTAGTTAGTTATATTAAAAATAAATTTTTAATTTTTTTCCATTTTGTTTCAAAAAATCAAGAAATATTTATTTCTTAAAAATAATTTTTACTTTACCCCTTTTTTGTTATTTATAATCATTTCTTAATAAAATTTTCAAAAAATATTAAATTATTATATCCAACAAACTTCAAGTCATTATTTTACTTATTTTTCCTTAAAATGTATATCAAATCAACACTAGACAAGTAAAATTAGACGAAGCTTGAAGGAAGTATCACATTGGATGCTTGACTAGAAACTAGCAAAATGGCAACAACAACCAAAAAATGGAAAAAATAACCAATATATCTTCGAACTATTGTAATTGGTACACAAAAATATATTCCAATCTTATTTTTGGGACATTAATGTTTTTGTCATTAAAAAGTATAGTATATATATTCTTCACTTTAAGACAAGACTAAATAGGGACATGTGCCACAATTCTATCAGTCGATTCGATATTTAATAAATGTCGATATAATAAATAGAATTATGACACGTGTATATCTGTTAGTATAAAGTATTTACATGCTCTAGTTTTTGAATGACAACAATACCAATATTCCACAAATATGATGAAAAGTATTTATATTCATATATTATTTATAATAATTTGATGATATATATTTATTTTTTTAAAAAAATATAATTCTAAAAAAGCAAATTTGACAGAAACCACATGTCAAAGTGGACGGAAAATGAAAAACAAGCCAACATGAGAAAAGCAATTATTAATTTAGTAATTTTAAGAAAATAATGAGGAACAAAAGGAATCAAAGGCTGTGGCATGAAAATAAATAAATAAATCATTTCTAGTTAGATCCCAAAAACAATTATTTCTACTTAGATCCCAAAAACAAATAAAACACGAGCCACGCTAATAAGAAAAGTACCACAGAAACCAATAAGAAAGTGCCGCTTTTTTTATATATAATTTGTCGCACGCCTTTGTTATGCGTATTACTATATTATTGTGCCATCAAGCCCACCCCACATACCATAATATATCATTTATATCTTACGACTAAGACTCGAGATAGATTCAAGATTTTTTTTTAAAGTATTTGAAATATAAAGAAGTAAACACATAATGAAAGATTAACGTATATCATAATTATATAGAAATAATAATTTTAATCAGATATAAATAGTATGATTTTTTCTTTGTTGCGGAGGGTTTGAATTTTCTCGATCCTACTTGACTCCGCTTGATTAAGACCTAAAATGTCATCACCTTACTTTTGACATCACACATTTGTTTATTTATAGGCAAGAATACCCACATAGATTTCTCATTCTCATTCAACTATATTGAACTCAACCTTCTCTTGTTGAACAAAAGTCAAAGAGTTCAATTCTTGATTTTTTCTAATAGAAATGGCATCAACTTCTCTTTCTCTTCCTTCTCTTAAGCTACAATTCCCCTCACATACATCATCATCTTCTCGTAAAAATTCATCGTCTTATCGTGTTAGTATTCGTCCCATTCAGGCTTCGGTGTCTGAGATACCACCTTACATTTCATCACCATCACCATCACCATCATCATCGTCATCACCACCTGTTAAACAAGCGAAACTCCCAGCCCGAAAAGTCCCTGGAGATTATGGACTACCATTAGTTGGTCCATGGAAAGACAGACTTGATTACTTCTACAATCAGGGCAAAAATGAATTCTTCAAATCAAGAATTCAGAAGCATCAGTCTACTGTTTTTCGAACGAACATGCCACCAGGTCCATTCATTTCATTCAATCCAAACGTGGTTGTTTTGCTAGATGGTAAAAGTTTCCCCATCCTTTTTGATGTATCTAAAGTTGAAAAAAAGGATCTTTTCACCGGTACTTTCATGCCATCCACTGATCTCACAGGCGGTTATCGTGTTCTCTCCTATCTTGATCCATCTGAACCAAACCATGCCAAATTGAAGAAACTCATGTTTTATCTCCTTTCATCACGACGCAATGAAGTTATTCCAGAGTTTCACAATAGCTACTCCGAGCTATTTGAAACTCTGGAAAACGAACTCTCCACGAAAGGTAAAGCTGGGCTCAATGCAGCAAATGATCAAGCTGCATTTAACTTCCTGGCTAGATCCTTATATGGCATTAATCCTCAAGACACCGAACTTGGAACCGATGGACCTAAGTTGATCGGAAAATGGGTGCTGTTCCAGCTTCATCCTTTGCTAATTCTCGGCCTCCCCAAGGTTCTTGAAGACCTTGTTATGCATACTTTCAGACTTCCCCCTGCCTTGGTGAAAAAAGATTACCAGAGACTGTACAATTTCTTCTATGAAAACTCAACTTCCGTTCTTGATGAAGCAGAAAAAATTGGTATTTCTCGCGAAGAAGCTTGTCATAATTTGCTATTCGCGACATGTTTCAATTCATTCGGAGGAATCAAAATCTTTTTCCCGAATATGTTGAAATGGATAGGCAGAGCAGGGGCTAAACTCCACAGCCAATTAGCTCAAGAAATTCGTTCAGTCATTTCATCAAACAGTGGGAAGGTCACAATGGCTGCCATGGAAAAAATGCCATTAATGAAATCAGTAGTCTACGAATCCCTCAGAATTGAACCTCCGGTAGCATCACAATACGGCAGAGCAAAACACGACATGGTAATTGAATCCCACGACGCATCATTCGAAATCAAAGAAGGTGAACTCCTTTATGGGTATCAACCATTTGCAACTAAAGACCCAAAAATCTTCGATCGATCGGAAGAATTCGTCGCCGATCGGTTCATCGGAGAAGAAGGGGAGAAGCTGTTGAAACACGTGTTATGGTCAAATGGGTCGGAAACTGAAAACCCATCGATAAATAACAAACAGTGTGCCGGAAAAGACTTCGTCGTACTGGTTTCAAGATTGTTGCTGGTCGAATTGTTCCTCCGATATGATTCGTTTGAGATTGAAGTCGGTGCATCTCCATTAGGAGCTGCAATTACCTTAACTTCTCTGAGAAGAGCCAGTTTTTGATTAACACTGGCTTAATTAAGAAATTAGTAATCTTGTTTAGTGTATTATATTTCATTATTGTGTTATTAAGAAATAATTAATTTACAGAACAGAGCATGCCGGCCGGCGGCGGTATTTGAGGAAGAGGCCGGTGATGTGTATAGTTTAGTATAGTAATTATTTTTTGTTGGAATATGGAATGTGTAACTATGTTAATGATCAATGTAATATGTTGTTCTCAATAAATACAATAGTTAATTCACCCTCTAAATTATATAATTGAATTTATAGATTTTTGTATTGTAATGTGGTTAAGCAATGTGTATAACACAGAAGAAACAATAATAAAGCAAAAATACATACAGAAGCTAACCAAAATTATTAACCTAATAGATTTTGAATTTTACAATGACTGTTTTATAAATAGGAATTATCGTATGGAATAATAAATTAATAATATAAAATAAATATAGTAGATATCATTTGATTTATTTGTGTTCCATAGCAAACTGTTTGTCAGTCCCTCTCTCTGTTTATTCTCGTTCGCCACTCTCCCTCTCTCGCTCGCTCGCCTCTCTCGTTTTTTACAATTCTAAATTGTGTTTCTAATTATATAAAGTGAGAGAAAATTGTATACACACATGTAAATACATATATCTCTATCTTATACACTTATTATTATACAATAAAAGTACTTTCATGCCAAGGTCTCTTTTGTCTTTCTCTCTTTCTCGATTTATATAAATTTAAAAGTATATAATTTCTCTCTTTCTCGTTTTATAAAATTCGATTCAATTGTATATTCCCTGCCCAAATCTCTTTTGCCTTTCTCCCATTCTCGTTCTGTACAAATTCAAATTATTCATAATCGTCCTATACACTTACATTTATACAATTCGTTTTATATACTTCGTTTTATACATTTCGTTTTATACAATTCTATGTCGAAGTCTCTTTCTCTTTCTCATTTTGTACAATTCGTTCTAACAATTTGCTTCAATTGTATACGTATAACGAATTATACATATATATGTTTGCTATAGAGCATAATTATGCAAAATTTGCTATAGCATACAAATATGAATTTTATATTTGCTATACGTGAAAGTTACCTTTTCAAATATTGATAAATTGGGCTCTTAAATAATAAAGCAAAAATATAGGAAGAGATTCCTCTCCAATACACTAATCTATTCAGTTTGTTCAATGCATCCTACTTAATTTAATGACATCTGTCAATTAAAAATCTAATGGTCAATATTTATTAAATCTTTAAATTATGATCAAATATTATTAACCATGGTTACTACGCACTATTTCTCTTTCTCTCTCCTCTCTTTCTTTCTCACTTAATTGCGGAAGAAGAAACTTTTACTCAATCATCAAAGAATTTGCTTCATTAACAACAAGATGCTTTTTCTTTTCATTATTTTCACACCGTGATCAAAGAAAACAAAATTTAAAATCCAACACATGCGACTACTTCATTGAAGCATGGTTTGATTACAATGGTGATCCACAAAACTCTGTCGTCTTCTTCGTAACATCAATTTTTTCAATTAAGAGTTTTTGCAAAATCAAATCGAAGGATCTGAAAAGGGCACAAAAAATGTGTAGAAAAATATTTTTTCATAAACTTTTCTTTTCATCATTGATGAAATTTTAATTAAACTTTGTAAGTGAGGTATTAATTGAAAAATTATCCATAATTAAAAATAAAATGAATTTATAGTTTTAAATATCAACACTATAAATAAAATCTAGAAATCTATTGTTGATTTGATGCAAAAAAGAAAAGATTTGAAAAAATAAACTATGGCAGAGAAGAAAGGATTTTAAGCACAACAAGAAGTGAGAGAAATATTAACTATGGTAAAATTCTTTAATTAACCAAACAAATCTGAGCTATTAGATTATTTGCATGACACATTTTAAAATACTTAAAAGGTAATGAAAGAACCGGAGAGATTCATTACTGTAGAGGAGTCAAATCCAAAAATACATACAGAAGCTACCCAAAATTATAACTTCATGGATTTCGAATTTTACAATGATAATTTTAAATATTGATAAGCTGGACTCTTAACGTTATTTTCTCTATGTTTAATAAACTTTTCAATACAAATACGTTATTTTTAAGAAAAATTTATTGAATTTGACTAAATCTGCACTCGAATTTCTAGCGCCGCCTCGAAAGAATAAAATGAGACTGAGGTCCATCGATGCCCGACAAATCATAGGGAGAAACTTGATCTTAGTAATATAAATTTTAGAACGATAAAAGATGGAACACGAATACTAAAAAGCATAAAAAAACAATTTGTTGAGTAAATCCTATGGAGCAACTTCCATGAAACTCGACCTCATGAAGACTCCCACTCATTCACATTTGTATATGTTGCGCAACCTTTTGAAACTCTTTATGGTGTAGCCTGAAAGACAGAGTCATGCATACCTAAATTCAAAACAAACAATATGTGTTATGAACTCATCGTATGACACAAAATCAACATAATTTTTCACTCTTTCTTTCTTCACCATGCAAACAAGAATGAAAATGAACATATATTTCAGTATTAGCTGATTGATGAATTCATATAATTTGAGAGGTGGATTAAACTTTAAAGCGCGGTTATCACTACTTGAGAATTCAAAAGATATTATTATTTATTATTTAATAATGATATTTCATTTTTTATCTTATATTTTTCATAATAACTCTATTTTATGCTTTATTTTTCTTTTATAAATTTATCATTAAATTATAATTACATAAAATATTATTTAACGATAAAATTCATGTGGTTACCAAAATAAAAACAAAAAAAAAGAAAATAATATCAACGACTTGGTTGTTTCCACTATTGACCACCTACCTACCGTTTTAATTTTATATACAAGAAAATAACAAGCAATTATTGTACCGGCCGGAAAAATGGAAGTAACTACCGGCGAAACTAACACAATCTATCCATCTAAGCCGCCTTTCACAGAAAACCATGTCCTTCCTCTCTCCCATATTGACACCGATCGGAACCTCAATTTCACTTTCCGATACCTCCGTGTCTACGTCAATGACGACACCACATCAGACCCATATGAAGTTGTCACCTCCTCCCTCTCCGCCGCTCTCGTCCACTACTACCAATTCGCCGGCTCTCTCCGCCGTCGTCCGTCGGACAACCGTCTAGAGCTTCACTGTCAAGTGGGGGATGGCGTTCCCGTAATTCCGTCGACTGTGGATTGTACCTTGGCTTCAATGAACTACCTGGATGATCCGGATTATAACTTGGCTGAGAAGCTGGTACCCGACCCGAGAGATGAGGAGGCGTTGACCCGACCCTTGATTTTGCAAGTGAACCGTTTTAAGTGCGGTGGGTGGGTTTTCGGAACGGCGGTTCATCACGCCATGTGTGATGGAATGGGATCGACGCTGTTTTTTCATGCTATGGCGGAGATTGCTCGTGGGGAGAAAGGGATGAAGATTGAACCGGTGTGGGACCGGTCGAATTTGCTTGGACCGAGGAATCCCCCGCGAGTTGAATTTCCGGTTCATGAGTTCCTCAGTTTGGATAGGGATTCGTGTCCATACTTGGAATCAGGTAAATCGGCAGTTCGAGAGTGCTTTGAGGTGAAAGATGAGTGGTTGGATAGACTAAAGGGGTTTCTTCATGAGCACTCTTCAGGTTCAAATTATACAACTTTTGAAGCTTTGGGAGCTTTCATATGGCGAGCAAAGTATGTTCTCTTTTCATTTGTTGTTGTTATAGTTATACTGATAATCGAGTGAATGTCAACTTTACACTCCTCAAGTCAAATGCTTCCTTGATCATTGTCATTTTGACATTATGGAAAGTTTTAGCTTATCTTGGCTATATATGTTTGTTTAATTTAATATATGAAAGTGCAGGGCAAAGGCTTGTAAAATGTCAGATGATGAGACAGTGAAGTATGCTTATCTAACCAATATCAGAAGAAGAGTGAAGCCACCATTGCCAGCTGGTTACTGGGGCAATGGCTGTGTGCCAATATACGTTCAGCTCCTCGCAAAAGACCTCATCAATGAACCTATCTGGAAAGCAGCAGACGCGATAAAGAAGAGCAAGGACATCATCACAGATGAGTATGTTCGTTCTTTCATTGATTTTCAGGAGCTGCATTATGATGAAGGGATCACATCAGGGAATAGAGTGAGTGCATTTACAGATTGGCGGCATGTAGGCCACGAGACGGTTGATTTTGGATGGGGTGGCCCTGTGACTGTCTTTCCTCTGTCTAGACACTTAGTTGGGAGTGTTGAACCTTGCTTTTTCTTGCCTTATTCTTCTAAAACTCAAGGTAAGAAAGATGGTTTCAAAGTTTTGGTCTGTCTGCAACAAGAAGCCATGCCTGTTTTCATCGAAGAGATGGAAAAGTTGGAGCATGGACTTGCTTGATTAATTTTACTGTATATATATATATGTGTGTGTGTTATATTAAACTAATAAAAACAACATTTACAAGTAGAGACCAAATTTGGCATATGTATTACTACATTTTCGACTGCTAAATGTTCTTGTAAGTAAATTACTATGAAGAACTGTAATCCTTTACATAATTTAATTACTTAACTATATGATTAAGCAAACTACTACAAGATGGAGAACTTTGCTCACTACTCCATGGATCTTGTACTGATACAGGGGAATAATCCTTTATTATTTTACACTCTGTCGAAAATATATCAATTTCTTGCTTCTTGTTAATGGAAAGATTCAATGGTTTTTCACTTGCATCTGAAGTTGATGATATCGAAGATCCCTCTGATGAACCTGTTATGTTATCTTCCGAATTCGTCCATCTACTTAGCCTAAGTTGTTCCAATTCAATCGCTACTTCCATCATCGATGGTCTCATATCGCGATGAAATGCAAGACACCTGAATGCCAACTCTGCTACTTTGTGAATAGATGAAAGTGTCCAAGCATCCATATGTAGCTCGATAAATGGATCGATGATTTCATCTAAGTTTCCCTTTCCTATTCTATCAATAGCAAGTGCAGCCAAGTTTATTTCGTCTTGAGGACGAGCAAAGTCTACTGCTTTTAGTCCTGTTATGATCTCAGCAAGAACAACACCAAAACTATAAACATCGCTCTTATCAGACAACTGAAAGTTCTGATGATACTGAGGATCTAGATATCCCGGAGTTCCTTGTGGTGCAGTAGAAATGTGAGACGATTCAACCAAACCGAGTCTTGACAGTCCAAAATCTGCTACTTTTGACTTGTAATTGTAATCCAAGAGTATATTACTTGACTTAACATCTCTGTGATATATTGGAGGATGCATTGCATTATGCAAATAAGCTATAGCTTGTGCAGTTTCTGCTCCAATTGTAAGACGAACAGGCCATGGAAGCCCGTTCCCTTTTTCTCTTTGTATATGTTGTGACAAAGTCCCATTAGGCATGTATTCATAAACAAGTATCTGTTCACCATTTTCGATTGAGCAGCCTAAGAGACGAACGAGGTTTGGATGATTGACAGAGGAAAGGAGCTTGATTTCATTGATGAATTGTTCAATGCTATCAGTATCTCTGTGTCTAATTCTTTTGATAGCTACCCAATTGTCAGTTTGAAGTTTTCCAGAATAAACTGTTCCATACGCGCCATTTCCTAGTCTCCGTTTCTCAGAGAAGAAATCAGTTGCTTTTTCCATTTCTTTGTACTGATAAACGGGGATGCTGATCCCTGTAGTCTCACATAACTCGCGGCTTCTTCTTCTTCTGTTTTGGAAATTCAATCTTCGTCGAATAAAGCAGCATATTAGGCCTACACTAACCATTAGCGAAGCACCTGCTACAATACCTGGAGAAATGTATGTACTTTTGATCACTCTAGGTTGAGTTGTATCGCGAAATTGAAATAAGAAAGGAATACAAAAACAATTTCATTTCAACAAGTACTAGAAGTTAAGACTCTGCACTGTCAGCGTATATAACTTAAATCAACGTAGAATTACCTCCAACAAGTACACCAACTCTTGTGGTTCCTCCACATTTGCCTGATAGGTATTTTGAAGGGTTGCATGTTGTTTCATCTGCATTCACACAAAAAACTGGAATTAGAAATTGGACATACTACTCAAGTGTTATGATGGTACCAGAGGTATCGCGTATAAGCCTTGGGTATCAAAAGAAATCCTAATAGGGAACATTTTTTCGTCTTTTAATAGGTCTTATGTGATGCGAATCTAAATTAGTTGAGATTCCAATACAGATACTGAACATTACATAGGAACAAAAATAAAAAGTAATTACGTATCGTATATTACTTTTCAAGAGGGTCCATTGATATTGTTGAGTTACTATCTTCATGTAATATGATAGTGACTTTGTTTCCATTGTTTTACTCAAAACCAAATAGAGTTTGATAGAAAATGAGAAAAAAAAAAAAAAGGAAGAAAAAGCCTCTTGACCAAATGATGAAACAAATTTTGGCAGTATATCTTGATGGAATAACATGAATGGACATTATACCAACCAATCAAAGTATTTAAAATTTGAAGTTAGTGAATTTCTACAACAATCTCAAGTTAATATACAATAATAACTCGTTCACACATAAGGTATGGGTATAGGCAAAAGCTATTAAAGTCTTCGTAAACCTAACACTCGATTTCAGAAGCACCATTTAAGTGATACTCATAGAGTTTGAACATTTATAAGTCTACCCACCTCGAATAACTTTAAATATGCGCGAATATTTAGTCATTTTTACCTGAACTTCAATTTATACGAGATCTAACCATTTTAGATTTGCCTTTAATTTTGGCATTGGTAAGCAACATTATAGGCAACAACCATCACTATTTTTGGGACCTACCTAGACAGTCACGAGTTGTTCCGCTGATGAAGCAAACACATACGTGATTGTCTAATCTTAATGTTGCCATTATTACCTTATTTTATGAAAAAACGACAATCACAAGTTGCTCTTATAAACAATTATAATTTGCTTTTTTTTTCTTGATTTTACCTTTACTTAGTATGAACATGAGAAAATAAAAATTCTTCATCTATTATATTTTATTAATAGTATTCACTATTGACTTTTCCTAGTTCCATAACATGCACTCCATGACCCAATTTGGAGAAAATTGAACCTTGTATAAAGAATATATATTTTTTATTATTTCAATCGATTGACTATTGTAATTTTGCTTTATAATTGTTCAATTTAATCAAAAAGTTTTACTATCAATTATATGTTACTATATTCTTTTAGGCCGCCTCAGCATGCCATCTTTTAATAATATATTTGTGTTTGGACCCATATTTTTTAAAAAAAAAAAATCTAATTATGATGTTTTCCTCTCACCAAATTTGGTCAAAACTCCCACTCATAAACTTTAATTTCATTTAGTTAAACCACCCAACTCATAACCAAATTAGGTGACTTGAAGAAAGTTCGAATATATAAAATATCATATTATTATATATGCAACCTAAAATTTCTAATTTTGAAAAGTCAAATTTATTTTCTTTATGTTAATTCCTTCCTTTAAATTAGAACATGTTTTTTTACTTTGAAAGTTGTTAGAATAAATACCTAATTAAAATAAAATTACCTATAAAGTAGGTGAATTTAAAATTTAAATTTAAATATAATTTTTTTTTTATAATGCGATCTTCTAAAGGTAAAAGTTTAAATTTTTATATGAAATTGTCATTATATTTCAATATATTATCAAGAAAAAGACAAATATCTTGAATTCAAATCTCATTATCATTCATAATTAAATAGAACTTCGTTGACGTACCTTTCCGGCAGCCGGAGCCAGCTAAGAAGCCATCTCCGATGAACCCTTCAAAGCACTGACACCGATATCCCTGTTTTCCATTAATGGGGGAAGAGATTTTAGTACAATTCGCATTAGAAGAACACCTGCAATGTCCATGAACCCACCACCCCAATTGAACCATCTGAACATCCAACGAAACAGCCGAGCTATTCACCGTGGACTCCACAGAAATTGCAGAAAACAGAGAGGCACACCTTGTTTTCGACAAATTCTTCAAATTGATGAAATTGTTCTCACTATTCGTCTCAGAATAACAGCTCATGTTTTCTTTACCACAATCAAGAATGTCAAAATGGGTTTGTATCATCGTAGATGGAATCAAACAGCTAGACTGTGAAGAACTGCAATTCTGGAAAAGTATACCGTTTTTTGAAGTGGGTGCGTAATTTGGGCTAAAAAGACTGTGAATTGCTGAAAATGGTCGGCTGCATTTTGCTAAAAGATTGATTAAAATGGTATCTGAAGTTACTGATTGAACTGGGAAATCTTTCATGAAAATTTCTTCATTTGAGGTACAGTTGAGCTGAATTGGGCAGCCATGGGAGAAACCAAAAGGAAATGGAAGGAATCTGTTTCCACATGAATGGGTACAGTTTGATCCAAGAACTGTGTTTGATGAAAAATTGAGAATAAACAAACAGAGAATTGTTGTAAAATGGAGAGGAAAATTCATGTTTTTGAGGACATGTGAAACAGGGGAAGAGGAGAAAGAAGAAGAAGAAGAAGAAAGAAAATTGGTAAATTGATAAAGTGAATGAAAGGGGATTGGGGAAGAAATAAAATAGTGAGAAGGTGGAGTAATAACTAATCTTTAAATTTCGTTTAATCAGAGCTCTTGAATTTAAATTTATGGAAATTTAATTATTTTTGTTAATAATTATTTACCTCTTTTAATAAATTTAAATTTATGTATATTTAATTATTCTTGTTAATGATCATTTACCTCTTTTAATAAGTATAATAGATATTAAAATGGGGTTATTAAGAAAAACAAAATTTTAAAAATGTTTATTTTTATTTTTAATCTCATGTCTCAATTTTTATGATTTACATTCCTTTTTAGTCCGTTCACACATTTTTATATTAAGTAACTATGAAATGTCTATTTTTTCCTTAATTAAATAACTTACAGTCACACAAATTTTTATTATTTATTTTGCAGTATAATTTTAAAAGTCTTCTTTTTGTTTTTTAACTTTGTATCGAGTTAAATTATCTCACATAAAATGAAATGAAGAGAGTATCTCTTTATCATATTAAAATGAGACAAATTTAAATGGGAGAAAAATATTAAGATGAACGACTTTAATGTTTCTTATTTTTTATATATGAAATGCTTCTTGATTACTCTATTTTTCTTATTGAAAGATGTAAAAACATGTAGGGTAGCAAAATGATATGTCTAACGAACACTTATTTGGTCATTGACTTGACTTATCTACAAGTTGGAAATCTAAAAGCACCCACAATTTATTAGTCATTACATAAATTTTTTCTAACTTTTTCTTTTTGTAACGTTAGAAAGATATGTACCTATCGAGGATTTATTAGCCAGTGACCAAACTTTGCATTAATTAAAATTATTGCTCCTTTACTTTTCACTATTTTGGATACTTTTTTTCCTAGTGGCATAAGAAGGTTAGATCAATTAAAATATGAAATTTATATAATTCGTAAAAGAGTATTTACTAATTATTTTAATCGAAAACAGAAGAATAGGTTGAATAGCACTTGAAATTTATTGATTGAATGGTGGTTATCAAAATATGTTGGAGTAATCTTTCTATATTATAGTCTGAATGTTAATTGATTGAGAAGAGAATATAGCGTAAAATTGCTATATTCTCTGTATTTATTTTTTAAAGCACGTTCTGAATTTTTTTATAATATTCCTTCCCTTATGATTTACTAACTTTTTAGTGAGTTCTGTCTGTGATTCAATTTTTTTAGTATGATATTAAATTTAAATCCATTGTAAATTATGATTTTTGATGTTAAGTTCTATTATATATTGTTCATGCGTCATAAGTTTTGGACGTGAAAGGAAGGTCATGTGTCCATTTGATTTCTCTTATTAATAATGATCATGCATAATGTTGACTTGACATGTTTGAAAACACATAATTACGTGTTGTCTAGACATAATAAAATTATTATGGAAAATGATTAGTAATTCTTAATATTTTATCTAATGAATATAGTAAACCTTGAAAATCATCAAGGATGATTTTCAATGGTAGAATTCAGACTTATAGCTCTATAGGTTATACAATGTGAAAAGTTGAAAAAAAATACTCGAAATTACTCTTATGTACACGTAAGGTTAACCCTATATTTAGCTTCTACATAATTAGGTATTAAAATAATTAAATGGAGGTCATTAAGTCAAGCTTAAGATCCTCTTTTTATTATGTGTTCGAATAAATTAAAGTTGTTAAAGTGGGTGTAAAATATGGGTCCCTATCTTCCTTTTTAACAAAAAAATGTACAAATTTTTCCTGTAATAATGGTTAAGACTTTGGATTATTAAAAACATATGTAAGGACAAAATTGGAAACTTATTTTTTGTTTTTTCTTTTATCAGTTTGAATATTGACAAATTTGCAATGCCACACACGGCAATCAATCTTATTTGGTCCATCAATGGCCAATATTAGTAATGTATCGAGGAAAAAACTCGTTTTCTTTGTTCAAATTTATTAGTCAATAAGCGAATTAAGTACAAAAGATCAAAAATTTTATTCGACAAAATAAGTTATTTTTTACAAAATTATTATTACATCTTTAATAGTCATAAGAAATTAGTCCTTAACTCCTAAATGCAATTTCAATTTTCGAAATAAGTTATCACGTGATTTTATTTAATTATTCTAAAACTAATCAAGCAATTAATTATACTTATTTTTTCATACTAAACAAGCCCTTTTAAGTGCTCATAATCGAATGATTTTGCTTTTCTATTTTTCTAGTAATGTATCAATTTGCTTCTCTATTATTATTTCATCGACTACCAAAGAGGAAATAGAATACCCCAAAATTCTATAAAAGACAATTATTATATTTTCGATAAACTATCAACTTATCTCTTATTGAGATCAGACTATTAAATTAACCGATACACTTATTATATGGGGAAAAAAAATCGCACAGTACGCCGCACCCTTAATTAGTGCTGAAAACTAATCATTTTTATATCAGTCCTACAAATATTTAGTAGGTACTTTGAGAAATATTCCAATCTCACTAATCATGAAATAAAATGTACTTATTAGAACGCCTACTTACTCTAATTTCTTAACAAAAAACCAGAAAAAACGAATCTTACAATACTCTATTTATTAAAATTTTATTATGAAATATGAGAAGAATAGAGCGTACACATATTTTATCTTTATCTTGTGAAAATAAAAAAATATCCGTGACATTACTGCACGAAAAAATATGAGAGGATATAATTCAAGGAATACTAATAGGTTACGTTGTACCTCCAAGGGGTTTAATTGTGGTTAATATGTTAAATCATGAGTGACTATGCCTTAATCATTAGGGTTAATTAGAAATATTGGATTAATTAACAAGTTTAATGATGGACAGTCATGTTTCATTCTACTTAAGAGTTCTATAAAAACTTATTGCTTGTAACTAATACAACATTAAGATTATGGAAAAATTATGATGTTGACTAGATAAAACAGAGAACTAACAATGTTGCTACACATGTTATATGATGTCTTTTCAAGTCTATAAATTAATAATTACTTCCATAATTACAAAATAGTGTAATTTATATTTACCTAATCTTAACTAACCCTTTCATTTTCATAACAAATTATACGTGGAGGCACGTCTTGAAAGCCATGGACGAATTAAAATAAAAATAGAATATCCTACAACAAAATAATTAAGGGGACAAATATTATCTCACCAAATAACAAATGTAATATTCTCATTGATTTCTTTTATAAAATATATTTAATTTCATTGGGTTTTGTTTATATATGTTGAACTTTTCTGTAGAAGTAATCATGAAAACAATTATTTTGGTTGAATACTTTTTAAATGGATTTCTAATCTTTACTTTAATAATAGTAAGTAATGGATGTGTCAACTCTCAAGTTTTTATATCAAATCATCAAAAAAAAAAAAAACTTACTATTTTATAGAGTCTCAATTAATAGGGCCACAATATGCTAAAAACCCAAGTCCACGAGTAGTTTTTGTTCGTGAAAATTTAAATAAATTTCACTAGTTTATAATATTACGAATTCTATCTAATTTTAATGTATTCAGATACATTCAAATACATATTTAACAATTTTCTTTATATCAATATGATGAAAGTAAATAAATTAAAATGATGATCAAATTAAATTTACATAGTTTGAATTTCAATAAGCAAAAATCATAGAATAATTTGGATTAATGTAGAAAGTGATAATTTTTTGCCCACAATAATTGGAACCAATAACTTGGAAAAAATATACTAGAACATATTTAAACAGCACTTGTCGTAATACTGTACTCCAATTAACGTGATAATTTGTTATTAGGACTCTATTAATTTAAAGTTTTGTCCTTATTATTGAAATTTGGAACCCTAAAATCCGGATTGCAATTTGAGTATTTGTTGAACATGAGAGTTGAAAGAGGTTACGTCCACATTTGGTGCAATGAATTGATTATTGAATTATTATAATATCAACCAACTTAAAACACTCAATTTAATGTGTTACGTCATAATTTTATCATCTTTAGAAAAATCACCTTTTAAATTATAAATATAAAACAATTTAAGAAAAATATTTAGAAAGAGTTTCACTTAATTTTTTAAAAAAGAAATTCGAAAAACTTAATGTAATAAGACTCTGATTAAGTTTTTAAAATTTTAGAGAAAATGGCTAAGAGATTCTTATTTACAATTCAAGAAGGTTTTTAAAGCATTTGAAGTGCTTGTTAACACGCTATTATCCTATAGATTAAATATTTTGGACTATTTTTTAGGAAAATCACTCAACCTAAAAATATAATAATTTTTCAATATTTGATTATTTTTTTTGAGAAAAGGGACCCAAATAAAGCATTTGAATAAAAATAGAAGTGAATAGAATTTTAGCAAAACTGGATTAATTAGAATTGATTTGACTCATTTTTTAAATAATAATTTAAACCAAATTGATTAATTTAAATATGAAAATCATTTTAAATTAATTGAAGACTTA